>NC_092724.1:153123441-153322627 GCF_047496885.1 Scyliorhinus torazame | reverse complement strand
GGGGGAGGGCGGGAGAGGGGGGAGAGAGAGGGGGGGAGAGAGGGGGGGGAGGGGGGAGAGAGAGGGGGGAGAGAGAGGGGTTTGGGGGGAGAGAGAGGGGGGGAGGGGGGAGGGGGAGGGGGGAGAGAGAGGGGAGGGCGAGAGAGAAGGGGTAGAGAGAGGGTGGGAGAGAGGGGGGAGAGAGGGGGGGAGAGGAGGGGGGGAGAGAGAGGGGGGAGAGGAGGGGAGGGGGAGAGAGGGGTGGAGAGAGAGCGGGGGGAGGGGGGGAGAGAGAGGGGGGAGGGGGAGAGAGAGAGGGGGGCGGATGGGAGAGAGAGGGGGAGGGGGGGAGAGAGAGAGGGGGAGGGGGGCGAGAGAGAGGGGGAGGGGGGAGGGGGAGAGAGAGTGGGGAAGGGGGGGAGAGAGAGAGGGGGAGGTGGGAGGGGGGAGAGGGGGAGGGGGAGGGGGGAGAGAGAGGGGGGGAGAGAGAGAGGGGGAGGGTCGGAGAGAGAGGGGGGGAGAGAGAGAGCGGGGGAGAGTGGGGGAGAGGGGGGAGAGAGGGGGGAGATAGAGGTAGGGAAGGGGGAGGGGGAGAAAGAGAGGGGGGAGGGGCGAGGGGTAGAGAGAGAGGGGGGAAGGGAGAGGGGGGGAGGGGGGGAGAGAGAGAGAGTGGGGAGTGGGGAGAGAAAGGGGGAGAGAGAGAGGGGGGGGGGGAGAGAGAGGGTGGGAGAGAGAGGGGAGAGAGAGAGGGGGGAGAGAGAGGGAGGAGGGGGGGAGAGAGAGGAGGGGGAGAGAGAGGGGGGGGAGAGAGAGGGGGGAGAGAGAGGGGGGGGAGAGAGAGGGGGGGATCGAGACGGGGGCGGGGGGGGAGAGAGAGGGGGGAGGGGGGTGAAGGAGGGGGGGAGACAGAGGGGGGAGGGTGGGAGAGAGAGAGGGGGGAGAGAGGGGGGGTGAAAGTGGGGGGGGAGGGGGGAGGGGAGAGAGAGGGAGAGAGGGAGGAGGGGGGAGAAAGGTGGGGAGTGGGGAGAGAGGGAGGGAGTGGAGGGTGGAGGGAGTGGGGGGGGGAGAGAGGGGGTGGGAGATGGGGGAGAGAGGGGGGTGAGAGGGGAGGGGGAGAGAGGGGAGGGGGAGGGGGTGTGAGAGGGGAGGGGGAGAGAGGGGAGGGGGTAGGGGGGTGGAGAGAGGGGAGGGGGGGAGGGGGGTGGATAGAGGGGAGG
The DNA here is from genome assembly GCF_047496885.1 of Scyliorhinus torazame. Lineage (NCBI taxonomy): Eukaryota > Metazoa > Chordata > Chondrichthyes > Carcharhiniformes > Scyliorhinidae > Scyliorhinus > Scyliorhinus torazame. Next base: position 153,321,431 of record NC_092724.1, on the reverse strand, counting down.
AGGGACGGAGAGAGGGGGGGCTGGGGCGGGGAGAGAGGGGGAGGGGGGGAGAGAGGGGAGGGGGGATGGAGAGAGCGGGGCGGGGGAAGAGGGGGGAGAGGTAGGGATGAGGAGAGGAGGGGAGGGGAGGGGAGAGGAGGGGGGTGGGGAGAGGGGAGAGAGGGGGAGAGAGAGGGGGCAGGGTGGGGTGAGAGAGGAGGGGGGAGAGAGAGGGGGGAGAGAGAGGGGGGAGGAGAGAGGGGGGGGAGGGGGGGAGAGAGAGGGGGGATCGAGACGGGGGCGGGGGGGGAGAGAGAGGGGGAGGGGGAGAGAGGGGGGGAGAGAGAGGTGGGAGGGTGGGAGAGAGAGAGGGGGGGAGAGAGGGGGGAAGAAAGAGGGGGGGAGGGAGAGAGAGAGAGGGAGAGAGGGAGGAGGGGGGGAGAAAGGTGGGGAGAGAGGGAGGGAGAGGAGGGGGGAGGGAGAGGGTGGGAGAGAGGGGGTGGGAGACGGGGGAGAGAGGGGGGTGAGAGGGGAGGGGGGAGAGAGGGGAGGGGGAGGGGGTGTGAGAGGGGAGGGGGAGAGAGGGGAGGGGGTAGGGGGGTGGAGAGAGGGGAGGATGGGTGGATAGAGGGGAGGGGGGGGCGGTGAGAGGGGGGGGCTGGGGCGGGGAGAGAGGGGGAGGGGGGAGAGAGGGGAGGGGGATGGAGAGAGGGGGGCGGGGGGAGAGGGGGGAGAGGTAGGGAAGAGAGGAGAGGAGGGGAGGGGAGGGGTGAGGAGGGGGGGTGGGGGAGAGGGGAGCGAGGGGGAGAGAGAGGGAGGGGGAGAGAGGAGGAGAGAGAGGGGGGGAGAGAGGGAGGGGGAGAGAGGGGGGAGAGAGGGAGGGGGAGAGAGGGGGGGAGAGAGGGAGGGGGAGAGAGGGGGAGAGAGAGAGAGGGGGAGAGAGAGAGGGGGAGGGAGAGAGAGGGGGAGAGAGGGGGGGAGAGAGGGGAGGGGGGGAGAGAGGGGAGGGGGGAGGGGGGAGAGGGGAAGAGGGGGAGGGGGGGGTGGATAGAGGGGAGGGGGGGCGGAGAGATGGGGGGCTGGGGCGGGGAGAGAGGGGGAGGGGGGGAGAGAGGGGAGGGGGGATGGAGAGAGGGGGGCGGGGGGAGAGGGTGGAGAGGTAGGGAGAGAGGAGGGGAGGGGAGAGAGGGGGAGAGAGAGGGGGGAGGGGGGAGAGAGAGGAGGGGGGAGAGAGAGGGGGGAGAGAGAGGGGGGAGAGAGAGGAGGGGAGGGGGGAGAGAGAGGGGGGATCGAGACGGGGGCGGGGGGAGAGAGAGGGGGAAGGGAGGGGGGAGAGAGGGGGGAGAGAGAGGGGGGAGGGTGGGAGAGAGAGGGGGGATCGAGAGGGGGCGGGGGAGAGAGGGGGAGGGGGGGGAGAGAGGGGGAGAGAGAGGGGGGAGAGGGGGGAGAGAGAGGGGGAGGGGGGAGAGAGGGGGGGGAGAGAAGGGGGGGTGAGGGGGGGAGGGAGAGGGAGAGGGGGAGAGGGAGGGAGGGGGAGAGGGGGGGGAGAGAGGGAGAGAGGGGGGTGAGAGGGGAGGGAGGAGAGAGGGGAGGGGGAGGAGGTGTGAGAGGGGAGGGGGAGAGAGGGAGGGGGTAGGGGGTGGAGAGAGGGGAGGGGGGGTGGATAGAGGGGAGGGGGGGCGGAGAGAGGGGGGGCTGGGGCGGGTGGAGAGAGGGGGAGGGGGGAGAGAGGGGAGGGGGGATGGAGAGAGGGGGGCGGGGGGAGAGGGGGGAGAGGTAGGGAGAGAGGAGAGGAGGGGTGGGGAGGGGAGAGGAGGGGGGTGGGGAGGGGGGAGGGAGAGGGGGGAGGAGAGAGGGGGAGAGGAGAGGGGGGAGAGAGGGAGGGAGAGAGGGGGGAGAGAGGGGGGGGGTGAGAGCGGAGGGGGGAGAGAGGGGGGAGAGAGAGAGAGGGGGGAGAGAGAGAGGGGGGAGGGAGGAGAGAGGGGGAGAGGGGGGGGGGAGAGAGGGGAGGGGGGAGAGAGGGGAGGGGGGAGGGAGGAGAGGGGGAGGGGTGGGGCTTGTGAGAGGGGGTAGAGGAGGGGGTGAGAGGGGAGGGGGAGTGAGGGGAGGGGGAGGGGGGGTGTGAGAGGGGAGGGGGAGAGAGGGGAGGGGGGTAGGGGGTGGAGAGAGGGGAGGGGGGGGTGGTAGGGAGGGGGAGGGGGGGCGGTGAGAGGGGGGGCTGGGGCGTGGAGAGAGGGGGGAGGGGGGAGAGAGGGGAGGGGGGGATGGAGAGAGGGGAGAGGGGGGAGAGGTAGGGTGAGAGGAGTGGAGGGGAGGGGGTGGGGAGAGGAGGGGGTGGGGTGAGGGGTGAGAGGGGGAGTGAGTGGGGGGAGTGAGGGGGGGAGTGAGGGAGGGGGAGAGTGGGGGGTGAGTGGGAGGGGGGTGAGAGGGGGGTGAGTGTGAGGGGGGAGAGAGAGGGGGTGGAGTGAGTGGGGGGGAGTGGAGGGGGGGGGAGAGGGGAGGGGGGAGAGAGGGGAGGGGGGGAGGGAGGAGAGGGGGGAGGGGTGGGGCTTGGAGAGGGGGAGAGGAGGGGGTAGAGGAGGGGGGGCGGGGAGAGGAGGGGGGAGAGGAGGGGGGCGGGGGGAGAGGAGGGGGGTGGGGGAGAGGGGGGTTGCAGGGGGGCGGGGGGAGAGGAGGGGGTCGGGGGGAGAGGGGGATGCAGGGGGTGCGGGGGGAGGAGGGGGGTGGGGGAGAGAGGGGGGGACGGGGGGAGAGAGGGGGGGGAGATGAGAGGGGAGGAAGGAGATTTTGCCTTCCACATTGAGGGAGGCTTTGAAGCTGATTATTAAGAACAAAGACCAGTACAGCCCAGGAACGGGCCCCTTTGGTCCTCCTCGCCTGCACCGCTCATGATGCCTGTCTAAACTAAAACCTTCTGCACTTCAGGCGTTTGTATCCCTCTATTCTCATCCTATTCACGTATTTTTCAAGATGCCTCTTAAGTGTCTATCGCGTTCCAGGCACTCACCACCCCTTTATGTAAAAAAACGTGCCTCGCACATCTCCTCTAAACTTTTCCACTCGCATCTTAAACCTATGTCCCCTAGTAATTGACTCTTCCATCCTGGGAAAAAGTTTCTGCCTATCCACTCTGTCCATTGTCCCTCACAATTTTGTAAACTTCTATCAGGTTGTTCCTCAACCTCCGTTGTTTCCAGTGAAAACGATCCAAGTTTATCTAACCTCTCCTTATAGCTAACGCCCTCCAGACCAGGCAACGTCCTGGTAAACCTCTTCTGTACCCGCTCCAAAGCCTCCACATCCTTCTGGTAGTGTGGCGAACCAGAGAGGTGACAATCTCTTAGAGGGCACATGCAGAGAAGGGTGAAACGGAGGAGAGGCAAAGGTTGGTGGAGGCCGTCTGGAGGTGGATTGGCAATACTTGGGTGCCCTGATGTCGGAGCTGTTGGGAAGCAGACAGGAACTGCAATTGGAGTTTGGGTTGCTGTCGACGGGCCGGGGTGGTGCGCCAGATGCAAATCTCGAGGGGGGCTTTTTATGAACATGGCGGAGAGGGTCAGTCACCTGACGCGGCAGGCAGCCTCTCGGAAATAGTGCAGGTTAAGGCCTCGAGTGGCAGGTTGGTCTCCGCCCCAGGTAAGGTCAATGAGGCTTTTGAGTCTTTTTATGGTGTCTTTATGAGTCGGAGACCCCTGAGGATGGGTTGTCTATGTCTGAGTTTTTGGATGGTTTGTCTATCCTGGCGGTAGAACGAGAGAGAAGGGAGGAACTGGAGCCCCCGCTGACACTGGAGGAGGTCAAGAAATGTAAGGGGTCTGATCCAGTCAGCTAAGGTGCCGTGTCCCGGAAGGATTCCTGATCAGATTTTGTCACAAATTGGCGGGCAGTTGGTCCCATTGTTGCTCGAGATGTTGAATGAACTCCTTGGTCTAGGGGGATACCGCTGGCCATTTTGGCGCAGGCATCGATTTCTCGGATTTAAAATAAAGATAAGGATGCGACAGAATCTGGGCCCCATCGTCCTATCTCCTTATTGAATGTGGATGTGAAGTTGCGGGCAAAGGTTTTGGCACTTGGAACCTTGCCTATATAGGGGTTGTATCACAAGAACTGACTGGCTTTGTTAAGGGCAGGCATTTGTCGGCCAATATTTGGCAATTGATTAATGTTACACTGTCCCCCTGTCCAGCCCCCGAGCCAGAGGTAATTAGTTTATTTGATGCGGAAAAGGCATTTGAAAGGGGAAATCTGTTCAAAATCCTGGGTAGGTTTGGTTTTGGACCAAGATTTCTATCTTGGATCCAGCTCCTATATAAGGCCCCCACAAACAGGGTGCATACCAATGCTTTGAGCTCGAGATCTTTTCGGCTGAAGAGAGGACAGGTGCGAGTGTTGTTTACGGGTTCCGGCGAAGCACACGCACATGTTCTGGTCTTACCCTAAACTGGTGAGCTTTTGGGTCTTCTTCAGCACCATGTCAGGAATTCTTGGGGTGGAGGTTCTTGGATTTTACATAGAATTTACAGTGCAGAAGGAGGCCATTCGGCCCATCGAGTCTGCACCGGCTCTTGGAAAGAGCACCCTACCAAGGTCAACACCTCCACCCTATCCCCATAACCCAGCAACCCCACCCAACACTAAGGGCAATTTTGGACACTGAGGGCAATTTATCATGGCCAATCCACCTAACCTGCACATCTTTGGACTGTGGGAGGAAACCGGGAGCACCCGGAGGAAACCCACGCACACACGGGGAGGATGTGCAGACTCCGCACAGACAGTGTCCCAAGCCGGAATCGAACCTGGGACCCTGGAGCTGTGAAGCAATTGTGCTATCCACAATGCTACCGTACTGCCCCCATTTGTTTTGCGTCTTTGTATTTATTTTCTCTTTGTGGGGGAGGGGGTGATCGAGTTTATAATTGTAATTGTTGTGTAAGTTGTTTTTTTGCTTATGTTGAAAAATTTATCTTAATAAAAGTATTTTTTTAAAAGGACAATGGGATGAGAAACATATCAGCCATGATTGAATGACGGAGCAGACTTGATGGGCCGAATGGACTAATTCTGCTCCTATATCTTATGGTCTTGTGATCTTATCCACAATATTACCGAACCTCCGGCGAGCCCTAAAGCAATTGGACCCAATTATTTCCGTGTCAGCACTGGCTAAATACAAACTGGTGCATCGCGCAAGCTAGTTTGATGTGGATTCTTAAATAAACAGCTGCTCAGGGATAATGATTAAAATTACAGATTAAAGGAAAATACTTCATTCAACTCACGCATTTCAATTTTTCACAGAGTAATGGTCTGAGTTAAAGAATTCTGTTCCCAAAGCAGCTACAAAAATCCCTCTATTCCACTTCCTAAAATTGAAATGTTGACTCACGAAATTGCAGTAAACCCGTGAACTTGCATTCCTCCCTAACTTGCCATTAAAATTCCGATTGTCTCAGAATTGCTCTGCACTGCCTCTCCAAGCGGATCCCATAGAGTTTGGCCTCTGGAGTTTAAATAAGTTTGGAAGGGATTTATACAATCTATTCGATCAATGGGTTTTAAGGGTAAAATGGCTGGCTTCAGGGCCCACATTCGCAGACTGAACAGCGTCGAGAACATGGTCAATTTAATTACTGTGATGTGGAGATGCCAGCATTGGACTGGGGTGGACACAGTAAGAAGTCCTACAACACTAGGTTAAAGTCCAACAGGTTTGTTTCGAATCATTAGCTTTTGGAGCGCAGCTCCTTCCTCAGGTGAGTGAAGAGGTGGGTTGCTACAACCACATATATAGAACATAGAACATAGAACATAGAAAATACAGCACAGAACAGGCCCTTCGGCCCACGATGTTGTGCCGAACCTTTGTCCTAGATTAATCATAGATTATCATTGAATTTACAGTGCAGAAGGAGGCCATTCGGCCCCTTGAGTCTGCACCAGCTCTTGGAAAGAGCACCCTACCCAAACTCAACACCTCCACCCAACACCAAGGGCAATTTGGACATTAAGGGCAATTTATCATTGGCCAATTCACCTAACCCGCACATCTTTGGACTGTGGGAGGAAACCGGAGCACCCGGAGGAAACCCACGCAGACACGGGGAGGACGTGCAGACTCCGCACAGACAATGACCCAAGCTGGAATCGAACCTGGGACCATGGATCTGTGAAGCAATTGTGCTATCCACAATGCTACCGTGCTGCCCTTAAGAACAAATAAATCTACACTATATCATTTTCCCGTAATCCATGTACCTATCCAACAGCTGCTTGAAGGTCCCTAATGTTTCCGACTCAACTACTTCCACAGGCAGTGCATTCCATGCCCCCACTACTCTCTGGGTAAAGAACCTACCTCTGATATCCCTCCTATATCTTCCACCTTTCACCTTAAATTTATGTCCCCTTGTAATGGTGTGTTCCACCTGGGGAAAAAGTCTCTGACTGTCTACTCTATCTATTCCCCTGATCATCTTATAAACCTCTATCAAGTCGCCCCTCATCCTTCTCCGCTCTAATGAGAAAAGGCCTAGCACCCTCAACCTTTCCTCGTAAGACCTACTCTCCATTCCAGGCAACATCCTGGTAAATCTTCTTTGCACCTTTTCCAGAGCTTCCACATCCTTCCTAAAATGAGGCGACCAGAACTGTACACAGTACTCCAAATGTGGCCTTACCAAGGTTTTGTACAGCTGCATCATTACCTCATGGCTCTTAAATTCAATCCCTCTGTTAATGAACGCGAGCACACCATAGGCCTTCTTCACAGCTCTATCCACTTGAGTGGCAACTTTCAAAGATGTATGAACATAGACCCCAAGGTCTCTCTGCTCCTCCACAATGCCAAGAACTCTACCGTTAACCCTGTATTCCGCATTCATATTTGTCCTTCCAAAATGGACAACCTCACACTTTTCAGGGTTAAACTCCATCTGCCACTTCTCAGCCCAGCTCTGCATCCTATCTATGTCTCTTTGCAGCCGACAACAGCCCTCCTTACTATCCACAACTCCACCAATCTTCGTATCGTCTGCAAATTTACTGACCCACCCTTCAACTCCCTCATCCAAGTCATTAATGAAAATCACAAACAGCAGAGGACCCAGAACTGATCCCTGCGGTACACCACTGGTAACTGGGATCCAGGCTGAATATTTGCCATCCACCACCACTCTCTGACTTCTATCGGTTAGCCAGTTCGTTATCCAACTGGCCAAATTTCCCACTATCCCATGCCTCCTTACTTTGTGCAGAAGCCTACCATGGGGAACTTTATCAAATGCCTTACTAAAATCCATGTACACTACATCCACTGCTTTACCTTCATCCACATGCTTGGTCACCTCCTCAAAGAATTCAATAAGATTTGTAAGGCAAGACCTACCCCTCACAAATCCGTGCTGACTATCCCTAATCAAGCAGTGTCTTTCCAGATGCTCAGAAATCCTATCCTTCAGTACCCTTTCCATTACTTTGCCTACCACCGAAGTAAGACTAACTGGCCTGTAATTCCCAGGGTTATCCCTAGTTCCTTTTTTGAACAGGGGCACGACATTCGCCACTCTCCAATCCCCTGGTACCACCCCTGTTGACAGTGAGGACGAAAAGATAATTGCCAACGGCTCTGCAATTTCATCTCTTGCTTCCCATAGAATCCTTGGATATATCCCGTCAGGCCCGGGGGACTTGTCTATCCTCAGGTTTTTCAAAATGCCCAACACATCTTCCTTCCTAACAAGTATTTCCTCGAGCTTACCAATCTGTTTCACACTGTCCTCTCCAACAATATCGCCCCTCTCATTTGTAAATACAGAAGAAAAGTACTCATTCAAGACCTCTCCTATCTCTTCAGACTCAATACACAATCTCCCGCTACCGTCCTTGATCGGACCTACCCTCGCTCTAGTCATTCTCATATTTCTCACATATGTGTAAAAGGCCTTGGGGTTTTCCTTGATCCTACCCGCCAAAGATTGTTCATGCCCTCTCTTAGCTCTCCTAATCCCTTTCTTCAGTTCCCTCCTGGCTATCTTGTATCCCTCCAATGCCCTGTCTGAACCTTGTTTCCTCAGCCTTACATAAGTCACCTTTTTCCTCTTAACAAGACATTCAACCTCTCTTGTCAACCATGGTTCCCTCACTCGACCATCTCTTCCCTGCCTGACAGGGACATACATATCAAGGACACGTAGCACCTGTTCCTTGAACAAGTTCCACATTTCACTTGTGTCCTTCCCTGCCAGCCTATGTTCCCAACTTATGCACTTCAATTCTTGTCTGACAACATCGTATTTACCCTTCCCCCAATTGTAAACCTTGCCCTGTTGCACGTACCTATCCCTCTCCATTACTAAAGTGAAAGTCACAGAATTGTGGTCACTATCTCCAAAATGCTCCCCCACTAACAAATCTATCACTTGTCCTGGTTCATTACCCAGTACTAAATCCAATATTGCCCCTCCTCTGGTTGGACAATCTACATACTGTGTTAGAAAAGCTTCCTGGACACACTGCACAAACACCACCCCATCCAAACTATTTGATCTAAAGAGTTTCCACTCAATATTTGGGAAGTTAAAGTCGCCCATGACTACTACCCTATGACTTCTGCACCTTTCCAAAATCTGTTTCCCAATCTGTTCCTCCACATCTCTGCTACTATTGGGGGGCCTATAGAAAACTCCTAACAAGGTGACTGCTCCTTTCCTATTTCTGACTTCAACCCATACTACCTCAATAGGGTGATACTCCTCAAACTGCCTTTCTGCAGCTGTTATACTATCTCTAATTAATAATGCCACCCCCCCACCTCTTTTACCACCCTCCCTAATCTTATTGAAACATCTATAACCAGGGACCTCCAACAACCATTTCTGCCCCTCTTCTATCCAAGTTTCCGTGATGGCCACCACATCGTAGTCCCAAGTACCGATCCATGCCTTAAGTTCACCCACCTTATTCCTGATGCTTCTTGCGTTGAAGTATACACACTTCAACCCATCTCCGTGCCTGCAAATACTCTCCTTTGTCAGTGTTCCCTTCCCCACTGCCTCATTACAAGCTTTGGCGCCCTGAATATCGGCTACCTTAGTTGCTGGACTACAAATCCGGTTCCCATTCCCCTGCCAAATTAGTTTAAACCCTCCCGAAGAGTACTAGCAAACCTCCCTCCCAGGATATTGGTGCCCCTCTGGTTCAGGTGCAACCCGTCCTGCTTGTACAGGTCCCACCTTCCCCAGAATGCGCTCCAATTATCCAAATACCTGAAGCCCTCCCTCCTACACCATTCCTGCAGCCACGTGTTCAACTGCACTCTCTCTCTATTCCTAGCCTCGCTATCACGTGGCACTGGCAACAAACCAGAGATGACAACTCTGTCTGTCCTGGCTTTCAACTTCCAGCCTAATTCCCTAAACTTGTTTATTACCTCCACACCCCTTTTCCTACCTATGTCGTTGGTACCAATGTGCACCACGACTTCTGGCTGCTCCCCCTCCCCCTTAAGGATCCTGAAGACACGATCCGAGACATCCCTGGCCCTGGCACCCGGGAGGCAATATACCTTCCGGGAGTCTCGCTCGCGACCACAGAATCTCCTATCTATTCCCCTAACCATTGAATCTCCTACAACTATTGCTTTTCTATTCTCCCCCCTTCCCTTCTGAGCCCCAGAGCCAGACTCAGTGCCAGAGACCTGGCCGCTAGGGCCTTCCCCCGGTAGGTCATCCCCCCCAACAGCATCCAAAACGGTATACTTGTTTTGAAGGGGAACGGCCACGAGGGATCCCTGCACTGTCTGCCTGTTTGTTTTTTTCCCCCTGACTGTAACCCAGCTATCCTTGTCCTGTACCTTGGGTGTGGTTACCTCCCTGTAACTCTTCTCAATCACCCCCTCTGCCTCCCGGATGATCCGAAGTTCATCCAGCTTCAGCTCCAGTTCCCTAACACGGTCTTTGAGGAGCTGAAGTTGGGTGCACTTCCCGCAGGTATAGTCAGTGGGGACACCGGTGGTATCCCTCACCACCCACATCCTACAGGAGGAGCATGTAACTGGCCTAGCCTCCATCCCCTCTTACCTTACAGAATATAGCTGCTGTGTGGACTAACTAGATCTCCGCCCTCCGACTCTGCTCCCAGTCAGCTACACTTCCTGTAAACTCCTGGCTCTCTTCGCACTCTTTGCGGAAATGTCGGAAACAAAATAGACAAAGTCAATGATGCAAGATGATATTTTGAATGCGAGTCTTTGCAGGTAATCAAGTTTGCAGGCCTCAGTAATTTAATTACTGACTTTTGACAAAGCAGAAAGGTTGAAAACAAATGGTCTGCAACTAAATGATCTGAACATAATGTACATTACAATGATTTGCAACTTTTAGATCATTTCTAAGTTCACTGTTTGGGATTCCTAATGCAGTACAGATCAATCATATCAAGACACGGATTGTTCTTTCAAAGTTAATGTGGTTTGAAATGCACCCATTCAGTGGATTGGTAGAACACTGAAAGAGTTCTAATGTGGCAACTGTTAAGGTGGTCTTTGAGGTTGGGAAGTCGACCGTGCAACCTTCCATAAATTCCGTCTTACAACAAATTGACGTTGCACCAAGGACGAGTCCACTTACTGCCGGTAGCAAACAAGGTGGTTTTATTCATTCAGGAAGTGGGGACGTTCTCAAGAACAAAAAGTAATTCATACAAATTGTGGAGGTTTCAGGGTGGCAAAGTTTGGTGAGTGATCTCGTTAAAAAGCAGTGGGGAAGAAATGGGAAGTGGTTGAGGTTGGAGGAGTTTGCGCATATCCGCTCCCCTGCAGGTTCATTTACAAACACACAGCCATAGCGTGGGTGTACGAGCAAAGCAGAAAGCGGCAGTGATGGCCCAGCTCTTAGACTGTATGTTTTCAGAGCACATTCATTGCACTGTCAGCAGATTACAGCAATGAACATGTCCCCCATCATTCCAAGTGGCCAATCTTGCTTTGCTCCAGTTGGGCTGAACCGGTTTCGTCCATTCTGCTCCAGGTTGTCTTACTCGAGAACTACAAAACATTTTTAAAGTCATTATTTCCTCTTTAATTTGCATAGTGGTTCCCCTCTCCAGGAAAAGAAAGGCTTACATTCATAGTATTTTTTCAAGATCGCCGGCTGTCTCAAAGTGCTTTACAGTCAATAAAGTACTTTAGTGCAGCCACTGTCGCAAGGTGGGAAACATGGCAGCCAATTTGCACACAGCAAACTCTCACAAACGGCAATGTGACCATGACAAGATAATCGGTCCATTTGTGGTGGTTGATTGAGGGATTAAAATATTGGCCAGGACACCAGGGACAACTCACTCCATTGCTCTTCTTCCAAAATGGTGCCACGGGATCATTTACACCCACCAGAGCAGGTGGGCCCTCAGCTTAAAGCCTCACCTGAAAGGTGGCATCCCTGACAGTACAGCACTCCGTCAGTGCTGCACCGGAGTGCCAATTTGTTTTTTTGTTGTTCTCGGGCGAACAACAGCTGGGTGTTTTGGGTGGATGTGTTCAGAGGGGATGGGAGTGGGATTTGCAATGGTGGACTGAGCTAGAACCCAAGGCATCCTCAGCAACTGTTGAGTCTTAGGGATTTATTGATTACAACTACTGCGGAATCTGGTCAGCTTAATTATTGTCTCTATTATCTAATTCCTGTAAGATTTAGCTGGGTGAAATGGGGTTTTGAAGGGAATGCAGAAGCTTAACAACACCCCAATCAATGCAAAACTCCTCGCCATACACAGCTTCACTCCTTAATAGTGGACATTTTGAATTCTTGTTTCTACTTTTTCCTGGGCATCTTTTCTTCTTTAACCATAGCTTCAAATTCTGGAAGAAAGAATATAAAATGAATAGAAAACTCACACAGCCTCCATTTCAATTGTACATCCTCATTCGTGTATAGCTGAAGGGTTTTTATCATCAGCCATGCGGCCTCAATTTTGTTTTCAAAAGTTATACTTTATTCACAAAGCTTGTGCAAGTGCATTACATAACAGTATGACCACGTAGGACATTAAGTGGCACTCACAAAATGTACAATTGCAGTTTATATATACAATATATTTTTACATTTTATGTTAAAACATCCCTCCCAGGGGCTTCCCACAGGTTCCAGCCCCATAGTGCGCTATAAAAATATACCTTTTTAAAATTCACAACATTTCCAAAATACACTTCATAAATATACGTTGTTGTGGAATTCCAGGCATTGTACTGTGACAGTAGGCACAAATAAATTATTATATATGTAAGCTAGTTGGATAATATTGAGCTAAATGGGTTGCTAATATTAAAATATATACGGAGTAAAATCTGGGTTGGTGGTACCCATTATTCCAATGCCACAGGACTTCATTAATGTCCAAACTGGCATCTGCGGAATGCACACGTTTTATTTTCAAGCAAATCACTTTTGGATGCCATATTAGTGCGGGAGTATTGAATGTCTACTAGACGTATGGATAGATCAGACGTTAATCCGAGTATAATGCTGATTTAATCCCAGAGGTACCATTTTGGAGCTCAACATTCCAAATAGTGTTTCGAGCTCAAAGATTACGGGTTTTCTAGGCCAAAAAGTGTTTCCTGAACTTATTTTAATATGGCTGCTTACAGAGTGATTCCCTCATGGCAGAGGCCACATGACTACAGCAAGCCAGATAGGGCATGTAGTAATGTGGCATTTTTAATCCAAGACATCATAACGAACAGACAGCACATTTGCATGTACGATCATGTGTAACGGTGAGTTACCCAGGTTACACATTATACGCCCAGTGTTCTCATGCGTTGACAACTCTTTGTGCTACCTGTCAGTCCCTGCACCTGTATTGCATACATGGTTCTTAAGCTGTGCTCTTTTATGGCATGCGTGCGCTTTGCCATTGGCTGTTCCTCTGGGTGATGTTCCTTGTCTGGGCAATGCCGTTGTCATGACACGCGTTGTCACGGCAACTGTTGTTGTTGGGGACATGTGGATCTCTTGGATTGATGGTAGTTCTGTACTCAGTGTGGCTGATGCGATCCATTCTTCCAGACTGGCCGACCGCAATGAAGGAACAGCTTCATCAGTTGCGCGTATAGGCCTGCAGTTGCACCAGCCTATTTGGTTGCTTACTTCCACGGCGTACGATCCAAGTCCCAAGTTACCATGTGGGTGACTCCTGTTGAGAACGGTAGAGGTTTGTACCATGACTGGCTCTCCAATGCTCAGCTCCGGCAATGGTTTAGCAGTCTTGTCAAAATGAAATTTGACTTTCTGTCGTTTGACCGTGATTTTTTTCACTCACACCTGTTACCTTTCCTGGTTTCAGTAAACTTTTACTGTTGGGAGAATCGTTTGTGCATGGCATGCCATTAGTCTTTGGACTGCACTATTTTCCATGCCTTCAGTCAGTGGGTTTCTCTGCTCAATGATTGCCTTGTATAGGTCTGTGCTAGGTTTGCTCAATTTCTTGATCTTCCTTCGGTGATTTTCATTGCTACCTCAGCCCTTCCATTCACCTGGGGATAATGCAGAGATGATGTGTAGCGTTGAATTTCCCAATTCCTTGTGAAGTAGCTAAAGTCTTCACTCATGAACTGAAGGCCATTGTGCCTCATCACAATGTCTGGAATGTCATAATGACTGAAGGGGGCTTTCAGGCATTCTTCTACTTCTTTGACAAAGAGCCACCCAGACTCAAAACATTAGCTCCTTTCTCTCTCCACCGATGCTGTCAGACCTGCTGAGATTGTCCAGTAATTTCTGTGTTTGCTTCTATTTCTCCTGCTGTCGTTGGAGTCAACGCATCTAACTTCCAGTAGTCAGACTAATAGTCTACAGTAACAAGATAGTCAGTTCCTACTATAATGAAGAGGCCTTCTCCCAGCTTTAACCATGGTCTGTTTGGGATGTCATGTATCATCAACAGCTTTCTAGCCTATTTAGCTTGGTACTTGTTACATGCACCGCATTGGTCAATGTGGTCTTTTAATTTAATTGCTTATGTTTGGCGTGTAAATCACTTCCCTTGCCATTCCTCAGACTTGATTCAATTCCTTGACGACTTGCATGGATGCATTTCAGCACCTCTCCTCCCATCTCCTTACAAGATGTCACCTTGGGCTGTCAATTCATCTCAATGTGCCCACGGGTATGCCTGTGATGCTCTCAGGCAAAGCACCTGTCTGTCAGATTCAACATTTCTGCTGGGTTGATGCCATCCAGAGAATGTTGAGCTGTTGCTTCACGTTGAATCTGAAAGATTTCACATTCTGTTGGAGTCACCTTACTTTCTTCATGGGGGAGAAACTGTTCTCGACAGCATGCCTGCGATGTACACCTGTTTACCTTGCGTGTATGTCACATCCAGGTGAAATCTCTGTAAGCTAAGTGACAATCTTTGCAGGTGCTTTAGGGCAGATAGTGATGGTTTGAGAAAAATGGTTTGAAGTAGCTTGTGGTCGGACTCCACTCTTGGAAACAGGCACCGATGAAAAATTCTCACGAGCAAGAACACTATCCAGGCACATGTTCCTCAATCTGAGCGGAGAGGCGTTCCGTTTGTGTTGATGCCCAGGAAGAAAATGTGACTGGTTGTCCTCACTGTATTGGGGTTGCTCCAAGACGTCACACTGAAAGGTGGTTTCATTGTACTTCAGCACTCGTTGCCAATAGTTATTTGATTTTAGTGAACACTGCTTCTTGTTCTGCGCCCAAAACCTTCTGGTCCTTATTCCTCCTATTCCTCTATTTCCTCCCGATTCATGTACCCACCCAGATGCCTCTTAAATGTTGCTCATGTGCCTGCTTCCACCACATCCTCTGGCAGCACGTTCCAGGCACCAACACTCTGTGTGAAAAACTTACCCCGCACATCTCCCTTAAACTTTCCCCCTTTCCCCCTCTCACCTTCATGTTGAATTTGAAAAATTTCACATTCTGTTGGAGCAACCTTACTTTCTTCATGGATGAGAACTGCTCTCGACAGCATGTCTGCGATGTATACCTGTTTATCTTGTTTGTATGACACATCTGGATGTGACATTCTTTGCAGATGCTTCAGGGCAGATAGTAATGCTTTGAGAAAAATGGTTTGAAGTAGTTTCTGGTCGGACTCCACTTGTAATTGACGCTTTCACCCTTGGAAAACGCCTCTGACTATCCACCCTGTCTGTGCCTCTCATAATTTTGTAGACCTCTATCAGGTCTCCCCTCAGCCTCCGTCTTTCCAGTGAAAACAATCCTAGTTTATTCAACCTCTTCTCATAGCCAACATGCTTGAGACCAGGCAACATCCTGGAGAACCTTCTTTGCACTCTCTCCAAAGCTTCCACATCCTCCTGATAATGTGGTGACCAGAACTGCATGCAATCCTCCAAGTGCGGCCTAACCAAGGTTTTATATAGCTGCAACATGATTTCCCAACTCCTGTAGTCAGTGCCACGGCTGATGAAGGCAAGCATGCCAAATGCCTTCTTAATCACCTTGGCCACCTGTGTTGCCACTTTTAGGGAACTGTGGACCTGCACGCCCAGATCCCTCTGTATGTTAATGTTCCTGAGGGTTCTGCCATTTACAGTATAATTCATACCGAGATTTGATCATCCAAAATGCAGCACCTCGCATTTGTCCGGATTAAACTCCATCTGCCATTTCTGTGCTCAAGTCCCCAATCTACCTATATCCTGTTGTGACCTCTGACAATCCACGGCACTATCAGCACCTCCGCCAATCTTCATGTCATCAGTGCACCTCCTTGGCAGTGTTTGTAGAATGGTTCACTCCAATATGAATTTGGGCAAAGATTTTGCTCAATAGTTCACAAATCCAACAAATCATTGAAGTGCTTTCACCTCTGTTGACTGTTGCATTGCTACTGAAGCTCTTGCCTTGCCAGGATCTGGGCGGAGAGGTTTACTGTCAAATGTGCCCCAAGTGTTTGACCTCCGGCAGCTTCAGTTGCAATTTTTTCTTGTTCAGGTTCACTAGTGAGCTCTCCCCCAGCAATTACATTACATTCTGGTCATGGCCATCGATGGCTTCTTCCATTGTGTCTCCACATTCATAGACTAGCAGATCATCCACTATGGTTTCTTCTCGGAAAGATCGCTGACGGTCTCATGTTTTCTGCACTGGAGCCGTGGAAATGCCAAATGGCACGCACAACTCTCTATATCTCCTGAATGACATCCAGAACATCATTAGAAAGCTGAGGCTTTCATCCAGCTTCACTTGTCAGTAACCATCTGTAATAACTTCAGGAAGGGGCTCCACCAGTTAACTTACAAGAAACAATGATTTATTACAACTATTAACAACTAAGTGCTTTAAAACGGTCTTTTTATACTCAGCGCAAGGGTCCAACTGTTGGAACATGTCCCAACACAGCCCAAATCCCAACTTCCCCCTCACTGGTTTAACGGTTCACATGACCCCCTCCCTCAGAGAATGTCCTGCTACTACATCCCTCCCCCTTTAAATCTCTTCCCTTGAGGTAGTTACTGTTGGTCTTATTTCACAAGGGCTCCCTTTTTGTATCGACGTTTCACCTTCCTGTTTCCTGGCCTGTTACTGGCTGATTCGACAGTTCACTCTTTGGGCAACCCACAACGCTTTCTGCTGACACAACTGGAGCAGGTCACACACAGCACTGGCTCTTCGGATGGCTCTCGCCCAAGCAAGTGATCTATTTGCTTCTTTATAATCTTATCCTGCACTTTAACCTCATCGGACACCGATCGTATTGTGGTCATAGCAACTCCTGGAATCCAAACTGGACCATTACCAAAATCTTTCACAAACACAAGATCCTCTATCACGAATGCTCTTGCACTATTATATCGTGATTCCTCTTCTGGTTCTGATGTGGTATCTAGTCCCTTTAAGGGGCTATCCCCTTAAAGACTATTTTAAAGCATTTTATAAATAGTTGTCAATAGTTGGAATAAATCATTGTTTCTTATAAGTTAACAGGTGAAGCCAACTCTGGAAGTTATTACATTTACAACAAGGATGAATCCAGATCCACGAATGGATCAGGTCATAGCATTGGTTCTTGGGATTTCTTTCGCCCACGCAAGTGATGTGCATGCTTTTAAAAAATCTTGTCATGAATTTTAACATCACAGAACACCAGCCCTATTCTGGCCACCGCAACGTCTGGATCCCATTTTTGTCCATTACCAAAACCCTTCACAAGTACTGGATCCTCAGGAGTTGGGAATTCACCGGAACATGTTGAGATTTGTCCCAGCGAATTCGCGCACCCGTCCCTGATTGGACGAGCAGGTCACGTAACCCCCCCCCCCTCCCTCAAGGAATGACTGTTAAAGGGGTCAGCCTATTCAAGGGGCTAGCTGCCAACTCATCCTTTGCCTCTAGGATAGTAAAAATCTTTGCCCTAGCAGGTGGTTGCAAGATTCCTTTGATGATTGGCATGGGGTGGTGAGATCACTTCAGCACTTTATTTAGATACTTTGGGTCGAAGCACATGGGGCAGCTTTCCAGGATGTTTCACTGTTACCATGCTGCTAATCCAGTCTGTGGGAGTTGTAACTTTCTTGATTACTCCTATCTTTTCCAGCTCTTCTGATTGTTTTTTAGGTTTGGCTTGAGGGCAGCTGGAACTCTGACAGAGGCTGAATTGGTCTTCCACTCTTGTCTGCTTCAAGATGATATTCTCCTGGTAGAGATCCCAACTCTCTAAATTCATCCTTGTACTCCTCTAGGATCTGTTCAGGATCAATGGTTTTGTGTGCTATGACACATTGTAAATATCTGTTGGCATGTTCAGGGTTTACAGCCCAAACCTTAGACTTGTTCCGGCTAAGGTGAGTGGTTGTTGTATTTTATTTATCATCTGGAACCTGGATCCTCCTTATTGCCATTGCATTGGGCTGTCAGTTGCTTCATGGGAGTATAACCAAACAAAAATTAAGACCGAGCCAAGGTTGGCACGGCGGCACAGTGGTTAGCACTACTGCCTCACGGCGCCAGGTCCCAGGGTTCAATTCCAGCCTTGGGTGACTGTCTGTGCGGAGTCTGCACTTTCTCCCCGTGTCGGTGTGGGTTTCCTCCGGGTGCTCCGGTTTCCTCCCACAGTCCAAAGATGTGCAGGTTTGGTAGATTGGCCACGATAAATTGCTTCTTAGTGTCCCAAGGTATGCAGGTTAGTTGGGATATGGGGATAGGAGGGGGGCTGGGGTTATGGGGATAGGACGGGGGAGTGGGCCTAAGTGGGATGCTCTTTCGCAGATTGGCACTCGATGGGCCAAATTGCCTCCTTCTGCACTGCAGGGATTCTATGGAGACATTAGGCCAAGTGAACAGATATTAATACAAATAGTGAAACATGCAGCATATCAAATATTATAGGGCGGGGGGCCGGGGACCCTCCCATATTGCGTTCGGGCTGGGGGGAGGTCGGGGATTGTTTCCAGGGCCTCGGAGATCGGGACACCATTTTTAAATGGCACTCTGAGCTCTCGCTACAGCGGCAAGTTCCGGCGGCGGAGCTCCCCACTGCTCAACGGGGCTGTGCCCGGCCTCGGCCGCGCGTGCCCCGATCAGGCCCCTTGTACAACGTGAGTCGCGTTGAATAGCCACGTGCTTCTCGGCACTGCGAGTGCCGGGAAACACGCGACTAAACGCGCTCCCTCGGGGACTTTGTTCCTGTTTTGGGGAATCGGCCCACAGTATTTTGATGCTCATATCAGCCAGGTTGAGCTTTAATTTTTGGAGACGCCAGCATAATTCTGCCAAGTTGTAAATCATACCTTTGTAGTTAATTCTTCCGTCTCCATCTATGTCTGCAGCTTGGAGCATGGCGTCAGCTTCTTCATCTGACAGTGGGACAATGGGAACATTGGTGGGAATTGTCGACAGGATGTACCTGCAACACAACAGGTGATAAGCAAAGGTCTTTTGTACTCATCCAGGTGGGGGACAGGTCAAAAGCATTCATATTTTCCAAGAAACAACTTTCTCAATTCAATTTTGTTGATTCGGTGCATTTGTGGGCGAGATAAGACTTAAAATATCTTGTGTTGCAGATAAAGACTTAAAATATCAAAGCAAAACACTGAGGATGCTGGAAATCTGAAATAAAAATGAAAAATGCTGGATCAGCTCAGCGGGCCTGGTGGGGTCTATGGAGAGAGAAACAGAGTTAATGTCTCGAGTGGCGGGGGGGGGGGGGGGTGGTCAGATGGACCTGAAAGGTAGGCTTAAATTATGATCCATTGTGTAGTAAGAATTTCACTGTATGGGTGTAGTGCTATTCATGCCAAAGTGTTTTATAGCCAAAGAAGAACTTTGGAAGCCACTGGAATGTGGGGAAACTGAGCAGCCAATCTGCGTACAACAAGCTCTCCCCCCCCCCCCCCCCCTGATGAATAAAGTGACCAGTCGAATCACTTGGTTGGGGGACAAATGTTAGCAATTGGGGAAAATTCCCCTGTTAACATAAGCCTTCGAAGTGTGCCATGGACTATATTATATCCACCTCAGGACAGGCTCAAAAGGGGCCTTACTTAGAATCTCTTGTGAACGATGGCACCACCGACAGCGCAGTGCTCCCCCAGCACTGGGGCGTTGGCCGAGATTGTGTTCTCCAGCATTCCTGGAGTGGGAAATAAGCTCTCAATGCTCTGATTCAGAAGGGCGGGTGCGCTATCTACTGAATCGCATGCCAAACATTGTTATAAGTGGAAAGTAGTCACGGAGACATTGCGTTAAAAGCACTTGTTGCTATCCAAGTGTTTCACGACTTATGAATGCCTGAATGCATCTTTCATCACACAGCAGAAAGATCTTCCATTCACTAATGTGAAAGACTGATTTCTTGTGGGTTTGACAGGGATAGTCTAAGAGTTAAAGCTAGATTTTCAGGCATGAAAGTAGGAAACTCTGCTTCATGTGGTAGAAATTTGAAACTCTCGTCCACTAGTGGCATTTGATGCTGGCTGAATGATTTTAAAACCTGACATTCCTAGAATTTTTTTAGTCAGAAATATTAAGGGATGCGGGGCAAAGACAAGTAAGTATGTGGAGTTGGGTTGGAGGTAAAGCACGATTGCATTGAACGACAGAACAGACTCAAGGGGTTAAGTGGCCTACATCTGTTTCAGTTCCTATCTATGTTATGTTTGTACAGCTGTGGCTTGAAAATATAAGATT
Organism: Scyliorhinus torazame; assembly: GCF_047496885.1. Classification (NCBI taxonomy): domain Eukaryota; kingdom Metazoa; phylum Chordata; class Chondrichthyes; order Carcharhiniformes; family Scyliorhinidae; genus Scyliorhinus; species Scyliorhinus torazame. The sequence goes on along the minus strand of NC_092724.1, from coordinate 153,301,257 downwards.
CCCATAGCAGGAAGGTATCAGACTTCAGGACTGTTAGTGAATTCCTTTGAGAAGGCCCAACCCTATTTAAGTGCCGAACCTCAGAAGGAATCTTTGACCCGAACAGTTTTCTACTCCTCCACCGCTCCACCCTGACCAAACAATTCTGGTTGTCATGATATCCATATGAACATATCATGGTGCAATCACACACACACGCTGATGGACAGGTCGATGGACCAATCAACACACACGCAACATCACAGCCAATCACCAGTGAGATCACACGCACTATAAAACAGGGAACACCACAGTTCCCGCTCATTCCACCAGGAGATAGCTCAGAGCACAGAGCTCACAGCGTGCCACTCAGACATACACCATGTGCTGAGTGCCTCTCTAAGATAGTGCTAGGGCTGGGTCCACAGGTTAACTGGTGAAGTACGAACCACAGCCAGAAGTTAACAGTTGTTATTATACAGAATAATAAAACAGAGTTGTACCATCTACAACTGTGTTGGTTCGTTTGTATATCGGAACACCCGACATGACATGATACCAGGTTTGGAAACTCGCCAGCAACTGTGAGACCTACCTGCACATCTTCAGAGATCTGCCATCCTGCGCCATGGACACCATCAGCCCACCGCAGCCGCTCCAAAATCGCTGGAAATCTCGGCGCCAACTGGAAGCTGTTTAAACAGCACTTCCAGCTCTTCCTAGAAGCCACAGACAGGGAGAATGCATCGGACACCAGGAAGATCGCCCTCCTCCTCTCCACAGCAGGGCAACATGCCATCCACATCTACAACTCCCTGGCATTCGCGGAAGGCGAGGACAAGACGAAGTACAAGACGGTCCTTCTAAAACTTGAGGAACACTTCAGCGTCGAAGTGAATGAGAGCTTCGAGAGGTACCTCTTCCAGCAGCGCCTGCAGGGTAAGGATGAGCCTTTTCAATCCTTTTTGACACCCCCCCCCGTATCCTCGCGCAATCCTGCGGCTATGAGGCCACCTCCGATTCCATGATTCGGGACCAGATAGTTTTTGGGGTCACCTCGGACACCCTACGCCAGCAGCTCCTCAAAATAAAGAGCCTCACCCTAGCCACCACCATCGAAACCTGCGTCCTCCATGAAAACGCGACCAGCAAGTACTCCCAATTCCAGGCGGCCGAATCGGCACGGCAGGGGTCCTACGAGACCGAGCGGGTCCAGGCGATCGAGTTCCTCCCGGCCCCTGGCCCGGACGAGGGCGGCCATTTTGCGCGCTTTCCGAGGCCTCCCGCGCTTGTACGCGCCAAAAGAGGGGACATCGGTGCAGAAGGACGTGATGCGCAGGCGAGCTCTATGCAGGACCGAATTTCGCAGGCACGGTGGCGCAACGAACGCCATGACGTCACGACGTGCGGCAACTGTGGATCCGCACACTTAAAGCGGCAATGTCCAGCCAAAACTCGACAATGCCTCCGCTGTGGCAAGATGGGCCACTACGCTGCCTGCTGTCGAGCAGCTCAACCTGCCAACGCTCCGCAATTCCGCCAGCCTCGCAGGGACGTGCGGGCCATTCAGCCTCCATACACCGAGTCATACCCTGACAACGTACAGACCGGTGATACCGATGACCGGGAAGCCTTCCGCATTGCGGTAATAGACTGAAATCGGATGTCCCCAAGTAGGACCCACCAGCCGATGCCAGTGCACAGCGTTAATCCGGGTGATGAATGGTGTGCCACCCTAACGGTCAACCGATCACCAATCACATTCCGTTTAGACACTGGTGCCTCCGCCAATCTCATTGCATGGTCAGCCTTCCACACCTTGACGGTCAAACCACCGATTCGGCCATCCCACTGTCAGCTGGTTGATTACAACGGGAATGTTATCCCGGCCATGGGGTCTTGCCAGCTCGAGGTTGCACACTATTCATACACAGCCACACTGTCTTTTGAGATAGTTGGATCCTCGAAGGATTCTCTGCTAGGCACACAGACGTGCAAGATCCTCCACCTCGTTCAGCGGGTACACACTCTGTCTCCAGAAGGCACGTCCGATTTCCCGGACGCAGACTTTAGGGCACAGCTCCACTCACTCCTCGCCCACAACCAGCAGGTTTTTGAGGGCATGGGCACACTGCCCTACACTTACAGAATACGGCTCAAATCGGACGCCACCCCGGTCATTCACGCACCTCGTAGAGTCCCAGCACCACTCAAAGACCACCTCAAGCAGCAGCTGCAGGATCTGCAGGACCAAGGAGTGCTTTCCCGGGTCACGGAGCCCACGCCATGGGTCAGCTCCATGGTCTGCGTAAAAAATCCCTCTGGCGAGCTCCGGATCTGCATCGCCCCGAAAGACCTGAACAACAACATCATGAGGCAACACTACCCCATACCCAAACGGGAAGAGATCACGAGCGAAATGGCCTGGGCTAAAATTTTTACCAAGCTTGATGCCTCAAAGGGCTTTTGCCAGTTTCAGCTGGATCAGTCCAGCAGGAAGCTGTGTATTTTCAACACTCCCTTTGGCAGATACTGCTACAATAGGATGCCGTTTGGCATCATCTCGGCATCCAAGGTGTTTCATCGAATCATGGAACAGATGATGAAGGGCATCGAAGGGGTGCGCGTCTATGTTGACAACGTCATCATCTGGTCCACCACACCACGGGAGCACATCAGTCGTCTCCAGCGCGTCTTTGCTCGGATACGAGAACACGGCCTGCGCCTCAACCGAGCCAAGTGTTCTTTTGGGCGAACTGAGCTGAAGTTTCTGGGGGCCACGTATCCCGGTCAGGGGTGCGGCCGGATACTGACAAAGTGACAGCTATCGCAGCCATGCCGCAGCCGGCAGACAAGAAGGCAATGCTAAGCTTTCTTGGGATGGTCAACTTCCTGGGGAAGTTTATTCCCAACCTTGCCTCCCACACAACACCTCTTCGCCACATAGTGAAGAAGACTACGGAGTTCCAGTGGCTTCTCGCACATCAGAAGGAATGGGAGGAGCTCAAGATCAAGCTCACCACCGCCCCGGTATTGGCGTTCTTCGACACTACTCGAGATACAAAGATCTCGACTGATGCCAGCCAGTCCGGCATTGGGGCGGCACTCCTGCAGCGGGACGACACTGCATCATGGGCCCCGGTCGCCTATGCCTCGCGGGCCATGACCTCCATAGAACAGTGCTATGCGCAGATTGAGAAGGAGTGCCTGGGTTTGTTGACCGGCATAGATAAATTCCACGAATATGTGTATGGTCTTCCTCAGTTCACCGTGGAGACCGACCATCGCCCCCTGGTCAGCATCAAACAAAAGGACCTCAATGAGATGACCCCTTGCCTCCAGCGCATTCTGCTCAAGCTCCGGAGGTACGACTTCCAACTGGTCTACACCCCGGGAAAGGACCTCATCATCGCGGATGCCCTGTCAGGAGCAGTGAGCACACTGCCCGAATCGGGGGGGGGGGTTCGTCTGACAGGTCGACGCACATGTAGCCTTCACATCGGCCAATCTGCCAGCTACTAATGCAAGTCTGGCCCACATTCGCCGTGAGACTGCGGCTGACCCCCTTCTACAACGTGTGATGCGCCGCATGACAGAAGGGTGGCTCAAGGGGCAGTGCCCACAATTCTACAATATCTGGGACGACTTGGCCGTCATTGATGGTGTCCTCCTAAAGTTGGACCGGATTGTGATCCCACACAGCATGCACCGGCTTGTCCTCGAACAATTGCACGAAGGCCATCTCGGGGTTGAAAAGTGCAGGCGGAGGACCCGAGAAGCTGTGTACTGGTCGGGCATCAGCGACGACATCGCCAACATGGTGCTCAACTGCCCCACCTGCCAAAGGTTTCAGCCGGCGCAACCCCCTGAGATGCCCCATGAGTTGGTAACGTCCCCCTGGGCAAAGGTGGGTGTGGACCTTTTTCATGCGCTCGGCAGGGGCTACGTCATCATAATTGACTATTTTTCCAATTATCCAGAGGTCATACGCCTGCACGACTTGACATCATCAGCTGTAATCAGGGCATGTAAAGAAACCTTCGCTCGCCATGGCATTCCGCTTACCATCATGTCGGACAACGGGCCCTGTTTTGCGAGCCAAGAATGGTCTTTTGCCTCTTCATGCGACTTCACACACGTGACGTCCAGCCCTTTGCATCCCCAGTCGAATGGCAAGGCGGAAAAGGGCGTCCATATCGTGAAGCGGCTCCTCTGCAAGGCTGCTGATGCCGGATCTGTTTAGCCCTGCTGGCCTATCGCTCGGCCCCACTGTCCACAGGCCTCTCGCCAGCCCAGCTGTTGATGGGTCGCGCCCTCAGGACCACTGTACCGTCCATTCATGTTCCTAAACCCGACCATGCTCCAGTACTGCAAAGGATGCGACAGCAGCGTGCTCAGCAGAAGGTGGCACATGACATTCGGGCAACTGATCTTCCTGCCTTGGCGCCTGGAGACAACGTCCGCATACACCTACCAGAGGGTGGCTGGTCGGCAACTGCCGAGGTTCTCCGCCGTGTGGCTCCCCGCTCGTTCCTGGTTCGCATGCCTGATGGCTCCATTCGCCGGCGTAATCGGCGGGCCCTTTGGCTGCTTCCGCGCTCGCTACATGATCATGCACCGGTGCCACGCCCTCCTGTTGTCCCTGATGTCGACTTCGTGGAGCTTCCTGCCACTCTGCCTATTCCTCTATCGCCCGTGGTCAGGCCCATTCCTCAGCCGATGGATCCTGACCCACCCTTGAGGCGGCCAACCCGAATTCTACTAGGCTGGACTTATGAGCCTGTTTGCACATTGGACTCACTGAATTGTTGTGCAACAATGTTAACGTGTTTCTTTCTTGTCGTTCCAGGAGTTCTTTTTCGATATTTGATGATTGCACTTGTTTTGTTTGTGGTACAACCTTGTTGCTCTGTTGCACCTGACACCTTCCTATGTATATAGTTTAGCCTCATGTACATGTTGTAAATATTGCACACACATACTCAGCCGCACTCAGTACACACCAATATTTATTACCATGTAGGCACATATTCTTGTGAAAAGGGGGGGATGTCATGATATCCACATTAACATATCATGGTGCAATCACACACACACACTGATGGACAGGTCGAAGGACCAATCAACACACACGCAACATCACAGCCAATCACCAGTGAGGTCACACGCACTATAAAACAGGGAACACCACAGTTCCCGCTCATTCCACCAGGAGATAGCTCAGAGCACAGAGCTCACAGCGTGCCACTCAGACATACACCATGTGCTGAGTGCCTCTCTAAGATAGTTCTAGGGCTGGGTCCACAGGTTAGCTGGTGAAGTACGAACCACAGCCAGAAGTTAACAGTTGTTATTATACAGAATAATAAAACAGAGTTGAACCATCTACAACCGTGTTGGTTCGTTTGTATATCGGAACACCCAACACGACAACGGTAATGAACAAAACCCTAACAAAATCATTGGAACACACATTGGTTCTGCCAACCCTGCGCTGCATTGAGACATTTACCTCCGCTACAACCTTTGTGCAGGCAATAATTGGTCAGCGTGCTGACATCAGATTCATTCATCGTGAAACCTTATGGAAGTACAAGCAATTTAGTAGCAATGAAAAATAAACAGCCAGTCGTGAGCACGTGCCTTAATGAGCCTCTGATGCTTCTCGGCCAGTTGTCTAGTTTCTAACTACTTGCGTAGATAATAGCTCAATAATATTTGATTAAAGTTTGACTTTTTGATTATACCCTGTGCATGTAGGTTAGCCTACGCTTGTAAGGAGCTGCCGATGAGGGAAGACAGCTGCTGAATATGCTGAGGAGGCATCCAACAAAACAACATGTCACTCAAATATGAAGGACATGCAAGGCTGAAGTACTATCTTAACCATATTATCAGTGATTTGTTTCACAACAGGCTCAAACACAATGAGTGAGGTTGAATATATGTCACACTCTTTGTTGTAGCCGTAAAGAGAAAGAATCAGAGGTGACACACGTTGAGTTTGGGTAACATAGTGCAAGGGGTTTATTATAAGATGCTGTTCAAACAGGGCACAATGGTGAACACACCAAAAGGCCACAAAATGTTCGAATGATGTAATTGCATAACACGTAACATTACACCAGCCAATGGTATTACTCTGATACATGACACCCCTCCCTTTTTGCTTGTTTAGTGTCCACGGCATTTTTACTTAATCAAACACTTTGACACAGATCCAACACAGTATGCCATAACTAACATTGTTATGTTACGGATACATATGTACATTAATAAGACAGTCTCTTAGATGGACGTCTGTCTCGTTTTGGCAGAAAACGCCGTTCAGGAACTTTGCTCTTAGGGTTACTAGGAGTCTCTTCTGGTACTTTGGTCGATGTTACATCTATCTGGCAAGACCAACTGAGGAACTGGCTCTGTTTGTGTGGATGCTCCTGTTGTAACAAATACCCTAATTTCGGCAGTTGTAATCCTCAAGTCGGGCATGTCACTGTCCATACTCTCTGCGGTGAAAACATCTGGTACATGAGGTTTTAGATGAACCTTGCTGCCGTGTTTATGGAGCGGCTGCTTGTGGGCCGTCCCGGTGCAGTTAGAATGAAGGAGTTGGCAAGAAGCTATAAATGGTGGCCCAGGTTGGGTCCCAAATAGAGAAGAAGGTGGGGTTCTGCCAATCCTGTGCAATTGTATAGGTGTGGTAAAGGAGGGTCTTTATTGTCAATAATGACTATCGATTGGGTCTCCTGCAGACTTTAACTGAAATAAAAAGCCAATGTTATATCTCACCTCTTGTGCTAACTGTGCTACTGGTTCAATAAATCAGATTGAACTAACTTCAAGGTCTGGAGTATTTTTTGGTTAAAGCTGCATCCAGTTGCAGCCTGTGTTATCCCAGAGTGCATAACACGCCAGTAGATGCCTACTGATCCATGTTAAGTACAGGCCAGTCACTTCAACCATGATGAGAAATACTGACTATTATTCCAGTCACTCTCTGTAGAGGCTGCAGTTTGATTGCAGTCAGGTTTGTGAATGACATTTTAGAAAAAGAACTCCCCGGCCTCCAGCTGCTGGTTGGGATTATATCACAGGGTTCTCTGAGTAAAATAACTCATTGCTAAGCCCCCCTGTGTTATTCAGTTCCCACCACCACCACACAACCAACTGGCATTCTCCCAGCCATCTTCCTCTCTTCCAGCCCATTAGTCTCGACTCAGTAACCGCACTGCGAACCCTCATGCTCACCTGCACAAAAGGCTCAAACAGCACTCTCCAACTCTTGCCAAGTTGCACTGGTTCACCATACCCCAGCGAATTGGTGTTGCAATCCTTGGCCATACATAAATCCCTCCATGGTCTCTCCCCAGTCAACCCTGGCGACCTCCTTCAACCATTTTTCCCCCACCCATAGCTCGCACTCTTCCAATACTGGCATTTCCTTGGCCTCTGACGCAGCCCGATTACAATTGCTCTCCTACCAGCAGCCATGCCTTCAGCTGCCTGGGCCCTAATGTCTGGAATTCCTGCCCTGAGCCCCTCTGCGACCCCAGTCATTCTCGCCTCTCTTAAGACTCTCCTGAAAACCTCCCCCTTTCAGCCATCCGAATATCTCCTCAAGTGGCTTGGTGTCAAACTTTGTTTGATAACATTCCTGTGAGGCACCTTGGGATGTTTGACTATGTTAAAGGTTCTATATAAATGTGCAAGTTATTACATGCACAGCTTCCACATCGGTCTGTAACTCACCCCTTTGGACCACCATACCTCAACACTATAGTCTCCCCCTAATTTCAGAAAACATCACCCATCTCTCTCGCATAGAATCATAGAATTTACAGTGCAGAAGGAGGCCATTCGGCCCATCGAGTCTGCACCGGCTCTTGGAAAGAGCAAGGTCAACCAAGGTCAACACCTCCACCCTATCCCCACAACCCAGTAATCCCACCCAACACTAAGGGCAATTTTGGACACTTAGGGCAATTTAGCATGGCGAATCCACCTAACCTGCACATCTTTGGACTGTGGGAGGAAACCGGAGCACCCGGAGGAAACCCACGCACACACGGGGAGAATGTGCAGACTCTGCACAGACAGTGACCCAAGCCGGAATCGAACCTGGGACCCTGGAGCTGTGAAGCAATTGTGCTAACCACTGTGCTACCGTGCTGCCTCTCCACCCGAGCTTTTCCCTCTAATTTTCTCTCACTCTCTGTCTCGTGCCTCAGTTTGAAGACGTGCTTTGGCAAGAGAAAAAAAACTGTTGGTTTGTATTTTAGCAACATCAAAAATGAGAGAAACTCTTACTTCATTTCATTCCATTCGATGTAGCCACTCTTGTCCTTATCCAGCGTTTCGAACGCTTTCCGAATTGTTTCGTCAAGCTGACCTGATTTTTTGAAGGTTTCCATGTACTCAAAGAATTTGTGGTAATTAAATGGGCCTGGTGGAGAGAGGACAGAGCTTAAATGATCAACAGAAACTGAGCATCTGGCACTGGTTGACCTTTGGTCAGGTTGATTGAACCAAGCAATTGTTTGGATCAGGTCATAGTGGTAAGGTTCAGATCGTCAATGCGATTCCCGCCCCCCTCCCACTCCTCCCATCCCCCACTCCACCCCAGGAGATCCTTATTGTCCTGCATCCAGCAACCTGCAGTCCTGGCTCTATGGACAGAAATCTTGCTCCCGTTTTGGGGGTGGGAATGTCGGTGGGCAAGTGTGCAATTTCACGACATTGACCACCATGCCGGTCCCGAGCTACAGGTTGCGAATTGAGGAATGAGAAAAGCCAAAGCTTTCACATCATTGTAGCTCAGGCTTGGGCTGACACCTGCTGGCTGATCCAGGTAAGCGCAGTTACCGGGTGTTACCTCGGATCAAAGCTAATTAAAGGAAGCATTTGCACAACGTGGTCCAGATTTCGATTTGGACTTTGGTTCACGCGAACATGTCCAGCTTTGGTTTCAAATTCCGCGTGACGGGACAGATACTAGCAGCAGCGTTTTAATTCGTAATCATCATCAGCCGACAGCAATGGCAAGGCCGAGGGTGATTGATGGTTTTACCTCTGAGCCGCAGTTCACTGGGCATGAGGGAAATGTCGTGGTCTGTCAGGCTGCTGCCCATAGCATGAGCAACCTGCTTTACGTGTGCGTTGAAGTTTGAAGAGGCCATCTTCTGTGATTTGGCTGGCTAAAGCAGAAACGAGACACGGTATTTCAGCAGAACATTAAATTTAAATGATAGACAACACAGGTGTTTTAAAGCAGTCCCTGATTTACGTGGAAAATAGAAGCCGGAGGAGGCCGTTCGGTCCTTCGAGCCTGCTCACCCATTCATTCTGATCATGGCTGACCGCGCCTTCCCCCCATATCCCTTGATCCCTTGAGCCCCAAAAGCTATATCTAATTCCTTCTTGAAATTACACAAAGTTTTGGCCTCAACTACTTTCTGTGGCAGTGAATTCCACAGATTCACCGCTCTCTGGGTGAAGACATTTCTCTTCATCTCAGTCCTAAAAGTTTTACTCCTTATCCTCAAACTATGACCTCCTGGTTCTGTACCCTCCCCCCCCTACCTCCCCCACCATAACTTAACACCTTTGGCATCTTATGCTGGAAATAAAAGAGCACAACGGAGGCCATCCAGCCTATGAGAATTCCCTTGGTGTAAACCGGCAATGAAAAACCATGCTAAAAATCAAATAATACTTTCATGCAATTTTTCAGAAGTTGTACAGTTGTGATAATTGGGCGTCTTGTTTGCCCAAATTATTATGTTTGAATTTCTGGAGACTTTAAATTTAAATTAAAAGTCAATGTTATATTTCACCCCCTTGTGCAATCATTAATTCAGCGGCTGGATTAAAGAAAACACTCAACAAAAAAATGCACGTAAATGAATTGGAATCCTCAAACCCGCTGCTCTCTGCAGTTTGGCTGTGAGCGAGCTCCAAAGTGTGGTGATATGCATCACTGTAAATACACAAGGAGTTAATGTAAATACACTAAGACTAAGTAAACACCAGATGTTGTGTTCTGCTTCTTCATGTAGCATAAGCTGCTTCCTTGATGTATACTCTGACAAAGGAAGGTTCAGACTTGGAGATAGGTTTAACACATTTATTGAACAGTTAACAATTCTCCTACTTGAGTTCGACTCTCCTGCTAATCTTGCTATAGTAACTCAGTCTAACTAACCAGTCTGCTCTAAGCCATGCGGTGGGTGTGATGCTTCTGATCTGCCCCAGTCCTTCTCTCGGAGTGTTGCCTGTGGAAAGCGAAAGAGCATGTGCACCCTGTCCTTTAATATGGGTTGCCCCCTTGTGGTAGTGTCACCTCTGGGTGTCTTGACTGCCCATTGGTCGTGTCCTATTCTATGTGTTCATTAGCTGTATGTCATGATGTCTCTGGTGCTCCCCCTAGTGTTTACTTAGTCTTAGTGTATTTACATTAACCCCTTGTGTATTTACAGTGAAGCATATTACCACACAGAGATCATTAAGAGGACTTTATGCCTGGCTGAGACTGAATGGCAAGTTGGAATTTTACGCTCAGATACGATACACAGATCAGACGGACGCATTTTGTCGAAAACTTCAACTCGATTTTCACCGGCAAGATTTGATGTGCTGTTTTGTGAAGAACAAAACAGCGCTGAATTTATGTAATAAAGCATTGCCAAACGGCATTTCCACTGCCGGCGAAGCGGAGGATCCAGCTCAACATGCCTTTGAGTTTGCTTCCACATGAAGTGCGGAGGTTAATGGCATAGACTAATTTCAGGGGAGGCTAGATCCGAAGGTGAGGGTGACAGTAATAGAAGGGTGTGCTGATAAAAGTGCATGGTGTAGAATGGGAGAAGGCTTGTGCAGAGTATAGGCACCAGCACCGACCATTTGGGCAGAATGGCCAGTTTCAGTCTACACTCGATGCAATTTGCAAGACTTTCTGCAACTTCCAGTTTTGTTTAATGTGCTTGAAAATCCGTTCACCCCTAAAGAAATACTGGCTCAAATAGTTGGGCTATGAAATTGAAAGTCGCCACAGCCCTCGAGGACCATGGGCTGCTTTTCTCTTTTGAGAGAGAGTCGACTGGTAGTGATTTAACCTGAGGGTCACTGCACCTCAGGCGAGGGGCGAGGCTGAGGAGGTGGGGCCTTAGTGGATAAACTCAGCTCGGACAGGAATTGAATCTGCGCTGTTGGCGTAGCCGTGCAGCCAACCCCAATCTAGTTATAACTGTATTTTAATTATAAATCTTTAAATTTGATATACTTTTGAACTCGCCAACTATTCTTGAAACCTCTGCCGATTCTACAGCAGCCATCTTGTGCTTCACAAAGAGTGGTGACCCAGGAGATGCTGAAATTTAGGTTTTATCCTTTAAAGACAATTTGAATATTGCGCCTGTTTCGTTTTAATAAAAAAATGATACAATCTTCTGCAGACTTCTTCAGAGGTTGGAGTATTCCGTGGTTTGTGTGGCTGAGCTCTTTTCTGTCTGTTCTGCTGCGCTATGTTTGTTTTAAATTCTGCCACCTTTCTGAAGTTATACGATGTCCAATATGTTTAATCCGAGAAGGGTGCCCTGGAACTCTTGCTAAGAGTCAGCTCGTAGGAGGTAAAATCAGTCGGATATAATTGCTGATGGTTAAATCTGAAGCTTTGATTCAAAATCTTTGACCAACATGGTTAAATTCCTCCACACGCATGTTGCTTTTATGAAAAAAATGAAAATCGCTTATTGTCACAAGCAGGCTTCAAATGAAGTTACTGTGAAAAGCCCCTAGTCGCCACATTCCGGCGCCTGTTCGGGGAGTTTGTTACGGGAATTGAACCGTGCTGCTGATATGATGACGGGACGGTAGCACAGTGGGTAGCACTCTGCCTTCACAGCGCCAGGGTTCCTGGCTTGATTCCTGGCTTGGGTCACTGTCTGTGCGGAGTCTGCACGTCCTCCCGTGTCTTGTGCTCTGGTTTCCTCCCATGATCCCGAAAGCCGTGCTTGTTAGGTAATTTGGACATTCTGAATGCTCCCTCCGTGTACCCGAACAGGCGCCGGAGTGTGGCGACATGGGGCTTTTCACAGTAACTTCATTGCAGTGTCACTGTAAGCCTACTTGTGACAATAAAGATCTTTAGTAAACAAGGTTATCAAGTAATCATATGGAATGCTTTTCTTTATTGGGCGAGGTATTGAATACAAAGCAGGGATGCAACGATGGAACTGTACAAAATTCTGGTTAGGTCACAGCTGGAATTCTGTGCACAGTTTTGGTAAGCACATTGCAGGAAGGACAGAATTGCCCTGGGAAAGTGCGAAGGAGATTTACAAGAATATTGGCAGGGCTTGAAAATTGCAACAGTGAGGGGAGATTGGATAGGTTAGGATTCCTTTCCTTCGAGCAGAGGAGGCAACCCAATTGAGTTGTACAAAACCATGAGGCGCCTAGACAGGACAGACAGGAAAGACAAACAAGTTACAAGGGACACTACCCCGAGCTGAGAGGTTCAGTTACCAGGGGGCATAGATTTAAGGCGATTGGCAGGAGGATTAGAAGGGACGTGAGGGAGAATCTCTTCAGCAGAGATTGGTGGGACTTTGGATTCACTGTCTGAATTGGTGGTTATGGCAGAAATACTCAACTCATTTAAAAGGTTCCTCGATATGCATCTGAAGTACTGTAACTGGCAAAACTATGGACCAGGTGCTGAAAGTGGAATTAAAATGAGCGGCTAGTATCTTTTTGACCGATGCAGACATGACATAGAAATTATTATCATTTTTAAAGATTTGCCCAATTAGTACCACACCATTGCTCTTGCTACATAATCCTGCAATTTGTTCCTTCTATACATATATTTATTTTTCTATATATACCATTCCAAAGAGTACAGAATTTGAATATTGCTGAAAAAAGAGACATGTCAAAGTTTTTCGTCAAGACACTTCACAAGAATAAAAGTGCAAAAGGAAAACAACAATCTATACGGCACGAGAAGGGAATGTCAATTGGCTAGCAATCAGACTTTGCTTGGTAGTAGCGTTGCCATACACCAGTTGATGGTGACTGACAGATAACTGCCAAGCACCATTTGAAATGAAAACCAGGCAGCTTGACCCTGATTGGTCAAGGCATTGCCCTGAGGAATGCATCAGTAAATGGCTGCCACTCATTTTGTTCAGCTGAAACAGGCACAATGTGTGCGCGTGTTTCTTCTGTCTGCAAAGAACAGGGCCCTGTGTATTAGCATATGTAGCTTGTTCCCTTGCCCATGCACTGGGGCTCTTGCGAATTGTTCTGATGAGTGCAAGATGAAAAGCTTCGACATGTCTCTTTTTTCAGCAATACTCAGATAGCACTCCCTGTTGAAAGTTACTGTTGTGTATGCTTCAGTTGGATCAACTATCTGCACAAAGAGACTAAATAACAATTCTAAAAATTCAGCAGAAATCAGAGCACGATTGTTTTACTATCATCTATGTTGAAACAGCAGACTGATCGGTGAAATTCACATGAGTGCAACAGACTTAAAGGGCACATACCTAACCTTAAGCAGAATGATAACATATTTAACACGGTGTAGTGTTTCTATCACAACATATCATGAATCGAGCCATTGGGCATTTTCTAATGATAATGAAATAATAACATCAAAGTGTGTATTTGTTGTTTGTCACAACTCAAGTATTGACTCGAAGTTTGCATAAATTGGATGTGCATGTCACATTAAGACTGTATTGCGAGAGGCACGTTTTACCATATAAGGTCGAGTGTGTTCTTGAATGTGCTGCTAGGGTGAGCCGTCTTCTTGTAAAGCTGTAGAGCCCAGCTGCTTATCAAACACTGACTGGTTTCTGTTTGAAAATCGCTGATTGTCATAAGTAGGCTTCAAATGAAGTTACTGTGAAAAGCCCCTAGTCGCCAAATTCCAGCGCCTGTTCGGGGAGGCTGGTACGGGAATTGAACCGTGCTGCTGGCCTGCCTTGGTCTGCTTTCAAAGCTAGCAATTTAGCCCTGTGCTAAACCAGCCCCTTAGTTTGAAAGGCGTAAGGCTAGCTTTATCTTTCCTTCATTGAAGCCATACTGAGATCACCGATATCTTGGCTGAGAGCCTGAAGGATATTATGTATGCGCGGAAGTCATTCTTTCTATTCTTCTTTCTTTCAAAATTTGCACATTTTTTTAACAGTAGCAATATTTATATGTTGTGCACTTATTGAAATTCTAGCCTCAGGGGACAGAGCATTGCTGATGAAAATATCTATGTGACAGTGTTGCTGAGGTTAGATCCTTGATTACTTTTTTTTACGAGGAAAGAAAAAACATCCACTAAAAGAAGGTTTTTCCAAGTAACCAATAGATACTGAAATGCATTACGGAGGTTCTTGCAATTAAAAACCCCATTATCTGTCACTCTCCGACACAAACTGGATAGATCTCCAAATCTGATTTAATTTGGGAAGGCACGGTAGCACAGTGGTTAGCACTGTTGCTTCACAACTCCAGGACCCCGATTCCCGGCTTAGGTGACTACCTGTGTGGAGTCTGCATGTCCTCCCCGTGTCTGCGTGGGTTTCCTCCGGGTGCTCCGGTTTCCTCCCACAGTCCAAAGATGTGCAGGTTAGTTGGATTGACAATGCTAAATTGCCCCTTAGTGTCCAAAAAGGTTAGGTGGGGTTACTGGGTTATGGGGATAGGATGGAGGTGTGGGCTTAAGTAGGGTGATCTTTCCAAAGGCCGGTGCAGACATGATGGGCCGAATGGCCTCCATCTGCACTGTAAATTTCTGTGAACTTCTAATCCTGTTGTGTTGCTCTTAAGATGTACAACAGTAACAATGCAACATCCATATCATTGTCTGGAAACGGATTGCGGTGAATTACTACATGTGCGAGCCCAGGTCTGTGACCAGAGATGGAAATTCGGCGCTGGAGTCTGAGTGTGAATCAGCAACACCGATTCCTCGACTATTCTTCAATGCCTGATGAATTCTGACCAATGCCGTAGTGAAAGTTAGCAAAGTTCTCCGCTCCAACCCTCTAAGACTGAGCTGCTGACCTCATACGAGATCGTCACTCAAAAATGAGCATCACGTGCACCATAGCAATGGAAACCTTGGAAATCTGATTGTGGCCAAATACAAGTGCGGAGCTCATCGCAGACACTTCTCTCCAGTCAGCAGTTAACAGTCAGCTCTCTGCCTCAAATTAGGACCAATCGCAAAGAGGCAATTATCAAGAAAGTTTTCAGGGTAACTAAGAATAATCAATTTCAATTCCCTTTGAAGATGATCAATGACAACAAACTGGAGCCTTTGAGCAGGATTTAGTGCACGGAGAATGGTTGAGCATAAGAAAATGTTAGAAAATAGCAAGTTCATGCTTTTATTCATGTGGAGATGATTGCCGTCTACGTGCGTCATCAGATTGCACTACCCAAACCAGCAGGAGAGCGTGGTGGGCACCAGGATTCGATAAACTTTGGAAATGTCAGTTTTATTCAGCACCCCTATGAACAGGGTTATTGGAGAGGCAAGTTGACCAGTAATGGAAAACTAACATTTCCATTGTGCTACAGGTAGCGTAGATTTTCAAGATGCACAAGTTAATTCTTATTATCTTTATAACATAAAGATGGTTCATTGGTTGTTTAATTCAAATTGCCCCATCATCTGGTAGCTTCAAAATGGCAAGGCAGTGTTCAAAGCAAAATACACACTCTTTTGTGAAGATAAAATTAGGATACAGCAAATTGTGGTAGCAAGTAGACACATTCTTGATAAACGCCCTTCCCCAAAGTAGGACTTTTTAATCCTCCCCCACTTTTTTCAGACACTGATGGATGTAATATTTATTCCAGCCATTGAGCATTTAATTCTGTCTTCCAGTGTCTACTGTGTCCCAGTTGGTAGCAGTCTTGTCTCTAATGGGATGACTGGAAGACTTCAGGAATATTGGATTCGACGTATTGGGCAATTTAAGGGTTACAAGCCTGGGGTTAGAGTGTGTTTGACTGCAGTTGTCATGTTTTTTTTTAAAGAATACTGTTTTGCAGGGTCTGGATGCTTTTGGCAGCCAGAAGGTGAAATTGACAAAGGAACTGTGTTTTTCAGTCTGGGATAATGGACTGTGGTTTGACTAGGAAAGTCCCTGGGGGGTTCATGAGCTTTGCAGCCTGTAGAGATCATTTGTTTTTCGGCTTGGGGGAGATGAGGTCATTTTTGGGCGGAGCCAAGGAATGCAGAGAGACATTTTCAAAAGCTTTAGAGAGTTAGTTTTTGGAGAAAGATTTGGAGAGAAGAGTTGAAATCTGATCTGCCTGACGCTGAGTCCACAATTCTCCCACAGTAAGATAGATTGAGAGCTGTATGCTTCCTTTCTTGTTGTTTAATCAAGTACTGAGTAGTAGAGTTTAAGGGGTATTGGAAAATGTTATTTTCCAGTGTGAAGTTAAAAAGTTTAATATTGCATTCATAAAGTTTGGTTCCAAAAATAACCAAACTCTAATTTTCCATGCAATTGTTCCTGGAGCGAATCATTTTTTTCCGTACGGTCTCGCAAAAAAAGTAAAATATTGGGGTTTCCATCCAGTATCCTAGCCACTGTTGGGGTCTGGTCAAGGATCATAATACTGTGTCCTAACGTTCTGGGTTCCACTCCCACTCCACGGCTTGAACATAAAACCCAAGGCAGATATTCCAGTGCAGTGGTGAGCCACATGCAACCCATCAGTGTTCTGAGTGCAGCCCACAAGGCATTTTGTTGACCATTGCCCATGAGCAGGGTTGTCAGATTCTGCTGATTTCCATCCATATAGTTTTTTTTCCTACCAGTATGACTGAAGTGGTCCCCACGCAAAGTGAGGGTGAGTGAAGTGAGGGCCGTGCTGATTGCTCACAACATTGACTGGGAGAACCGTGTGCTCCCTCTACATCCAATCCAAGGGTAAATCGTTTTGCTTTTAGCATTTGAAGTTGATGAGAGGTCTATTAATATGTGAATGGTTAAGGATGTTGGACAAATTGTTATGAAATATTCGGTGTGTTTTGAGTATGTTCAATCTTAGTCATGGTTAGTGAATAAGCCTAATTTCAAACCTATGGCCCACTAAAATTAAGGAGGGCCGCTCACTAGCCTAGATTGCCCATCACTGCTCTTGTGCAATACTGAGGGAGTGCTGCATTGTTGGAGGTACCACCTTTTGGGTGAGACATGCCACCAGCCTGCCCAAGAAGATTATAAGACACCATGGCACTATTTTGAAGAACAACAGAGAAGTTATCCCTGGTGCCAATATTTATCCCACAGTCAGCATCACAGACCTGGTCATTATCACATGACTAGGGGTTTTCCTGTCGTGTTTCCTACATTACAAGAGTGACCACACCTCAGAAGTCCCACATTGGCTGTAAAAGTGCTTTGAGATGTCGAATGGTTATCAAAAATGCGGTTTAAGTGCAAGCTTTTATTTCTTTTTATAACATTATTTTGTAAAATTGAATGCCGTATCAGAGAGACCCCAGGATGTTGGAGGAGGGAGCAAAGAGGATTGATGAGGGTAATGTATTTGATATAGCCTACATGCGCTTTGACAATATGGTCCCATATGGCCGAATGATCAGAAAAGTAAAAGCCCGTGGAATCCAAGGAAAATTGGCTATTTAGATCCCAAATGGGCTCAGTGGCTGGAAGCAAAGGGTGATGGTTGATGGATGATTTTGTGATTGGAAGTCCCCTCCAGTGAGGTTTCACAGGGCTCATTCGTTGGTCCCTTACTTTTTGCAGTGTAGATCTGTGCTTTAGACCCAGAAGTAGGGGGCATGGATAAGATGTTTGCAAATTGTGCATGTGTTTGATAGTGAAGAAGAAAATTCTGGGCTACAGGAATATATCAATGGACAGGCTGGTGGGTGGAAACGTGACACGTGCGTTGCAACCTGGAGCAGTGTGAGATTATGCATTTTGGAAGGCTACACAAGGCAAGGGAATACAGAATAAATTGATGAATACCCGTGCTGGGAAGGGTAGAGGAGAGAGGACCTTGGAGTGCATGTCCAAATATCCAGAAGGTGGCAGGACTGTTAAATAAGATACTGAGAAGGCATGTGGGAGACGTTCCTCTAATAGCTCAGGCATATACTATCTGTGCAGGGAAGCTGTACCAGAACTGTATAAAACACTGGAGAATACTGCATACCATTCTGGTCGCTGTGTTTTCGAACAACGGGGATGCATAGGACTAGCGGGGATACATAAGAGATTTATGGGAATGTTGCCAGGACTGGAGAATTTTTGTTCTGGGAAAAGATTGAATAGGCTGTGATTTTATTTCTTTGGCACAGAGGGCAGATTTGATTGAGGTCCATGAAATTCTAAGAAGCCAGGGTAGAGTGGGTAGGAAGGATTTATTCGTCATAGCAGAGACATCAATAACCAATGCTTAGATTTAATTAATTGGTGGAAGGATTGGAAAGGATTTGAGGAGAAATTATTCAGCCAGGTTGTTGTAAGGGGTCTCGAACCCACCAGCTGAAAGGTAGAGGCAAAGACACTAGACACATTTTAAAGGTGCTTGAGAAGGGCAGCACGGTAGCACACGTGGATAGCACTGTGGCTTCACAGCGCCAAGGTCCCAGGTTTGATTCCCCGCTGAGTCACTATCTGTGCGGAGTCTGCATGTTCTCCCCATGTCCGCGTGGGTTTCCTCCGGGTGCTCTGGTTTCCTCCCACAGTCCAAAGACGTGCAGGTTAGGTGGATTGGCCATGATAAATTGCCCTCAGTGTCCAAAAAAAAAAATTAGGTGGGCTAAGGGGATAGGGTGGAAATGAGGACTGAAGTGAGTCGGTGTAGACTCGATGGGCTGAATGTCCTCCTTCTGCACTCGATGTTCTATTCCATAACCTCGGGGCCAAGAGTTGGAAGGCCGGGTCTCTTTTTTGATTGGAACAAACGTGATGGACCAGGTGACCACCTTGAGTGCTTTCGATTTCTGTGATTCAAACTCAAGGAGAACTGGAATTTCTTTAAATTAAACACAGATGCACGAGGGCGATTTTAACCCAGCCCTGGCCAGGTACCATCGGCGGGGGGCGGGCGGGGATGCTGGTTTGATACTTGAAGTGATTCCATACTTCATCGGAGTCAACAGGGAGCGGCACCCTGGCAACTTGCCCCCTGGATAGTTAGGCTCACATGAACCCCCACAGAGGATGTCCAGAAACTGATATAAAGAGCCAGAGAACCCAAGAATGAAATGATACCGCTCGCGTATCGCAGCTAGGAGATGTTGTAACTTGAGCTGCACTGCAGCTACTTATTTTAGGACTGGTTTGCTCCTTGACTGGATCGCGACGGAGACCAGCTGCTGGTGTTTCCTTGTGTTGCACTCCTGGGACAGTTCGGTTTACCAAAATCTACTTGCTGATTCAAAACACATGATGGAGCGGCAGGCAAACAAAATACTTAAACGCTCCCAAAAGAATAACCACTTAAGCATTACGAAATCATCTGACAATTACGTTTCTGTTGATGAATACATCTTTCACTCTCCGGTTTTATGTTGCAATATTTTAAAATCGGAAGGAACGAACAACATTTTAATTGATTTTATTTATACAATTTACGCAACAAAAAAAAAAAGGTCGGCTTTTATTCCGCAATATCTTTCTCTTACAATCCCAAATCTACGAATACAAACTCAGCTAATTTATTCCGTTGCTATTTCAACCGTAGAATGGATATGAAGGGGGTAAGTATATGGGTTCACCATGAAGCAAACCCATGAGTGGATAAACTGAATCCTGCAAACAATTGATCTAAAAGTAGTGGGTTAATAAGCCCTGAAGTTGAACGATGATATTTTTTAGCACTCGAGCTAACACATTAAGGCGAATATTTGTTCCCCTTGTTTTGTTATAGTTCTTAACGCATTTAAAATAAGTGGGATATTGGCTGGGTCAATGCAACAGGAATTCATGCAAATGCCTTAACAGGTGTCCTTAAACTAACAGAGGGAATTTAATTTATACATTGGTCAGTTTTCTGCTTTCAGAGGAAGAAAATGATTCGGATACAGTTTTCAGAATATTCAATATCTTAAAAAAAAAACTTTCCATGTGAGGTAATTTGCAAACAGAACTAGATATTCTAGTCTCTTCTATCCAGATTGTGCAAATATAAACTTTTAAGAGTAAACTTACCACTGACAAGTGCTCCTTAATCCAGAGTCTCTCCACAATCTAATGGTTTGTCTGTTGTTCTTTGGGTTTATATATCATTTTGTCTGGCTATTTAAAGCAAACCGTATGTCAGATGTGGACTTGCTTTATTCTTCTGAGAATTATCAAGTGTTTCTAATTTGTCAGGCCTGTGTTTCATGCACTTGTCAGTTTCAAAACATATTAGACCCAACCCTTTCTATAATTATTGTTTATATTTTAAACTTTTGCACACAAAAACTTTACTGACGTGGCAACTGAATCTACTATGTGCTAAAAATTGCCATTTAGTTTGCCCTTTTTTCCCAGGGGAGATCTGTTGGCTGTGATGCATAGAGAGCTGCCTCTTGAAATGAAAATCGCTTATTGTCACAAGTAGGCTTCAAATGAAGTTACTGTGAAAAGCCCCTAGTCGCCACATTCCGGCGCCTGTTCAGGGAGGCTGGTACAGGAATTGAACCGTGCTGCTGGCCTGCCTTGGTCTGCTTTCAGGTGCGGTAACACTGAAGCTGGGTCTCCAATAGAGCTCCTCCCCTCTAATGCTGGGTACATGG
This sequence comes from Scyliorhinus torazame, assembly GCF_047496885.1. Taxonomy (NCBI): domain Eukaryota; kingdom Metazoa; phylum Chordata; class Chondrichthyes; order Carcharhiniformes; family Scyliorhinidae; genus Scyliorhinus; species Scyliorhinus torazame. Next base: position 153,280,499 of record NC_092724.1, on the reverse strand, counting down.
CTGGGATCATCATAGAATCAAACAATTCCTACAATGCAGAAGGAGACCATTCGGCCCCTCATGTCTACACCCACCCTCTGAATGAGAACCCTAGCAAGGCCCACCCCCCCACCCTATCCCTGTAACCCCATAACCCCACCTAACCTTTTGGACACTAAGGGACAATTTAGCATACTAATCCACCTAACCGCCACAACTTTGGACAGTGCGTGTAAAGCGGAGCACCTGAAGGAAACCCACGCAGACACGGGGGGAATGTGCAACCTCCCACGCAAACAGTCACCTATATCCCAAATATTAAAAACCATTCCAGGAAGTCAAATTGACAAAAGGGGCCCGTGGCTTCATGCCAGGCTGCATTTATATCACAGCCAATCCAAACCTATAGTTGTGTGTGAGGTGGCCCCTCGGTCAGTCCTAGCATTGTTTGGCTGTCAGACTGGGATCTGCCTGTTCTACTGTTACTTTTCACATCAATGTGCACCTTTGACTTTGATCCAAAGCATCAAAGAACAGCAAGTACTCAGATCGCCGATGCCACTGAATGCTCATCGTTACTCTATTTAATCAAATATAGCAAGGCGGGAACATTTTTATATTCTCTCATGTGATGTGATTGTCACTGGCGCTGAGTAACTGAATGCTTCTTTCTTAAAATGAGAAGAGGAGCAAAGAACCTGGTCCACAATGCAAAGCAACGCAAAGATCAAAAAATGTACCAGGATCACTTGCCCCCTCCGAGGCCGAAATCTCCACTTAGCAACTGCTGACTTGACAGTGACTTGTGCCCGTTGGCTACTCATAATCCAAGTCTCTTGTTAAAAACCCAGAATGGTGGAAATGCAAAGCAGATCGTTCAACATTCGAAAGAGAAAGAAATGCTAATGTGTTTGGACGTGACACTTTAACAGGACTAATTAACCTAGACATGCTGGAGTAGATCTTGATTTCGATGTAGATGAATACCAGGCAAGATTCACCATCACCAAGTTCATACGATCTGTTTAGATGATGGAGAAAGAAAATGGAATTATACACGGCAATACTGGACTCGGGAAAGACTTGATTTTTATGTTTTAAAATGGACACAAACCCTGAAGATGGCTGAGAATGTGCAGTTAGCCACCTACAGGAATGGCTGTTGGGTGTCTCTCTCAGGGACAATGGAACCCATCACCGTTTCCAGACAAGGTACTTCTAAAAGCATCCAAAGACTGACTAGCATCTCCGGTAATAATAATAATCGTTATTATTGTCACAAGTAGGCTTAAATTAACACTGCAATGAAGTTACTGTGAAAGGTCCCTAGTCGTCACATTCCGGCATCTGTTCGGGCACACAGAAGGAGAATTCAGAATGTCCAATTGAAATGAAATGAAAATGAAAATCGCTTATTGTCACAAGTAGGTTTCAATGAAGTTACTGTGAAAAGCCCCTAGTTGCCACAATCCGGCGCCTGTTCGGGGAGGCTGGTACGGGAATTGAACCGTGCTGCTGGCCTGCCTTGGTCTGCTTTCAAAGCCAGCGATTTAGCCCTGTGCTAAACCAGCCCCTTCACCTAACAAGCACATCTTTCGGAACATTTGGGAAGAAACCGGAGCACCGGGAGGAAACCCACGCAGACATGGGGAGAACGTGCAGACTCCTCACAGACAGTGACCGAAATGGGAATCGAACCTGGGACCCTGGCGCTGTGAAGCTACAGTGCTAACCTCGACAGACTAGTGTATTCCAATTTTCACTTGGAATATACAGATAAGGGGGTAAATAACTAGCTGAAAGAGCTGCCGCAACGGTTGCCTGAGTCTGTCAGTCTGTCTGTGCATACTGTGAGGGTAAACAGCTGGAAGTTTTTCTGCACTGAAGGTGTGTAATACAGTAACAAAAGCGATGCCCTGCAAAAAGGAAAGTAGCCATCTATTGCAGGAATATCTCAAACTCTCTCTCTGACTGTGGAAGCCAACCAACCAGCAAAAAAAAGGATCGCAGCTGGAAAGAGAACTGAAATCTTTCCACCAAACCACAGGACACCGAAATCAAAGTATCAATTATTTGGCTGCAGAAGTCTACTGGAATCAATTTGTAAAGGCTGCAACCCTCCATCATCTACTCCTCGCAGGTCAAGGACTGTTCCACATAACTTTTATTTATATTTACTTAATACTGGACTCCGCTCTTACTTCTAATTCATATGAATGTAGATGCATCTGTTTTACCATTTTGCTCCTCACCTTTTTGGTAGTTAATAAATTTGGCCTATCAAGAAAGCCTGGTTAACTAGATTCCTTTTTAAAGATAACTATTGGGTCTAGAAAAGGTACCCAAGGGAGAGGGAACCTTGTTAGATTTAATGAGGAGTGCAGAAAAGCATGCCAGGAGCAACACCAGGCGTACCTAAAAATGAGGTGTCAATCTGGTGAAGCTACAACACAGGACTACTTGTGAGCCAAACCGCAGAAACATCAAGTAATAGACAGAGCTAAGCGATTCCAGAACAAATGCATCAGATTCCACAATGAACGCATCAGATCTAAGCTCTGAGGACCTGCCACATCCAGTCACGAGTGGTGGTGGACACTGGAGGAGGAGGCTCCACACATATTCCCATCCTCAATGATGGAGGAGCCCACCACAATCAACATTGAAGAGAAACTGAACTGGACTAGCCATATTAATACTGTGGCTACTAGAACAGGTCAAAGTCTAGGAATCCTACAGCGAGTAAGACATCTTCTGATTCCCCAAAGCCTGTCCACCATCTACAAGGCACAAGCCAGGAGTGTAATCGAATACTCCCTACTTACCTGGATGAGTGCAGCTCCAACAACGCTCAACACCATCCAGGACAAAGCAGCCCGCTTGATTGCTACCCCTTCCACAAACATTCAATCCCTCCACCACCGACAAGCAGTGGCAGCCATGTGTACCATCTACAAGATGCATTGCAGGAGCTCACCAAGGTTATTTAGGCAGCGCCTTCAACACTACCATCCACTACCAACACCCACAACCACTACCATCGAGAAGGCCGAGAGCAGCAGATACCTGGGAACCCCACCACCTGGAGGTTCCCCTCCAAGTCACTCACCACCCCGACTTGGAAATAAATCACCGTTCCTTCACTGTTGCTGGGGCAACATCCTGAAACTCCCTCCCTAACAGCACAGTGGGTGTACCTACACTTCAGTGACTGCAGAAGTTCAAGAAGGCAGCTCACCACCATCTTCTGAAGGGCAACTAGGCAATAAATGCTGGCCTAACCAGCGGCGCCTACATACATGGGCAACACGGTAGCACAAGTGGATAGCACTGTGCCTTCAAGCGCCAGGGTCCCAGGTTCGATTCCCCACTGGGTCACTGTCTGTGCGGAGTCTGCACGTTCTCCCCGTGTCTGCGTGGGTTTCCTCCGGGTGCTCCCTTTTCCTCCCACAGTCCAAAGATGTGCAGGTTAGGTGGATTGGTCATGCTAAATTGCCCTTAATGACCAAAAAAGTTAGGAGGGGTTATTGGGTTATGGGGATAGGGTGGAAGTGAGGGCTTAAGTGGGTCGGTGCAGACTTGATGGGCCGAATGGCCTCCTTCTGCACTGTATGTTCTATGTTCTATACATCCCGAAAATGAATAAAAAAATAAAATAAAATTAACCTTGTTGCTACCAATGGAAAGGGTGAGGGGGGGTTGAATGAAGCTTTGGAGCCTGGGTGGGGGAAGGGGGGGGGGGGGTTGAATGAAGCTTTGGAGCCAGTCATCTCTCCTCACCTGGGTTTGTAACAATGTGAGGGTATCCTAGCTGGACAGTTACAAATCGAGGGGTCTCGCCCGGATCAACAACTTTTGGGGAACCTCACCTGAGACCGGTCGTAACACAATCAAAACATCAAAGTTGTAAAATGTCCCATGGCACTTAACAGGATTTTAAGCAAACAAAATTTGATGCTGAGCCTTGTGAGGAGATATTGAGACAAATGGGCAAAAGCTTGATCAAGCTTTTACGAGCATCTAAACGGAGAAAATAGAGAGGCACAGAGGTTTCGAGGTGCATTTCCAGCGTTTTGGGTCTTTTCAGCTGAAAGCAATGCTGCCAACGGTGGAGTAATTAAAATAGCCGTGATGTCCCCCATGGTCCTCATCTGCAGAAACCACAAATTTCCACCAGCCATGCTTGACACCACTTTTGAAAAATGGAGACAGGACAGGGGGGACGTCAACAGTTAGGGACTTTTACATGGAAGACAGACTAACGACGCTGAGCGAGCTGACGGAAGACCTGAAACTACCGACAGGACAGGAACTTAGGCACCTTCAGGTAAAGCGGTTTCTCCGCAAGGACACGGTAGGGTACCCCACAGCCCCGAGAAACACAATATTAGAGGTCCTGATAAACACGGACAGTAAGGAAGGGGGAAACTGCTGGCACGTCTACAGACAGCTACTGGACAGGGCGAGGCTACCACTGGATGAAGCAAGACGGAAATGGGGAGACGAACTGGGGACAGAAGTGGGCTGGGGACTCTGGAGCGAAGCACTGAGCAGGGCCAACTCCACCTCCTCCTGCGCAAGGCTCAGCCTCGTGCTGTTTAGAGTAACGTAACTATGATATGCTCCTCCTACACTGTGTGGGAAGTGATGGACACTTCCAGTGTTCTTGCCGACTACGTACAAAGGAAGTGTACTGGCTAACCACATTTCAGAGCTGGAGTGGTGCGTGGACTCACTGGGGAGCAATTGCGATGCTGAGGTTGTCGCAGACAGCATGTTCATTGAGGCAGTCATATCGCCGGTAAAGACTGAACAGGCAGAAAGGGGATGCGTGACCACCAGGCAGAAGTTGGGGAGTGGAAAGGTCACCGCGGGGTCACCAGGAAAAATGGAGGCTGGAGCACCAGGGAAGGCCGCACTGCTTACGGCTGAAGAAATAACCAAGGTGATGGCTGCGGAATTTGAAAAGCAGTTGGCGCAGATTGCGAAATGCATGGAGACGGTGAGGAAGGAGATGAGGGAGGCTTTGAGTGTGCTGGTGGAGGAGGCGGTTTCCCCGGTAAGGACGGAGGTGGCGAGCGCAGTGGCGGAGGTGCGAGAGCAAGGGGAGGCGCTGAAGGAAATGAAGGAGACGTTATTGCAGCACGGTGATCAACTTGCCTCGATGGGGAAAGAGATGCGGAAGGTGATGGATACTAACAAGGATCTGCGAGGAAAAATGGAAGACCTGGAAAATAGATCCAGGCGACAGAACTTGAGGATTGTGGGGCTGCCCGAAGGAGTTGAAGGACCGAAGCCGACTGAGTATTTTGCCGCGATGCTGGCAAAACTACTGGGGGAGGGGGAGGACCCCTCCCGATATGAACTGGATCGGGCTCATTGGTCGTGGAGGCCTGTACCAAAGGCGAGTGAGCCGCCAAGGGCAGTGACTCTGTGCTTCCGTAAGTACAGGGTGAAGGAGAGGGTCTTGAGCTGGGCCAAGCAGAAGCGGGTGGTGCAGTGGGCTGGAGCTGGTATACGTGTATACCAGGACTTTACGGTGGAGCTGGCAAGGAGACGGGCTGCCTTCAACCGGGTGAAGAGGGCACTGTACATTAGCAAGGTGCGGTGCGGCATTGTATATCCAGCGAAGCTGAGGGTGACTTACAAGCTCAGGGACATTTATTTTGGAACGGCGGAAGCAGCGGAGGAGTTTGCGAAAGCAGAAGGACTGTGGCAGAACTGACAAACTGAGGAATGGCCATGTGCCGATGTAACCTCATGACTGTATTTTCTTCTTTTTTGTATCACTGCGCGCGGGTGTAGAGATTAAAGGAGCCAAGGTGGTATATATTTGGACGAGGGAAGGGACGGGACTTTCACTCGAAATTAGAGTTCTTTGGGATATGCGGGGTTTGTGTGCTAAAAGGGGATCTTTGGGCTTTCCTGGGGCGGGCAAGTGGGAAAGGGACCCGGGCGGGGGCCTCCACGCTGGCCGGTGTGTGCCGGCCAGTGAACGGGAGTGAGGTGGGGGGAGCGGCTGTGGCCATCGGAGCCTGGCAGAACAGGGTCCGAGTGGTCTAGCCAGGGTGGAAAGTTGGGGGGGGAAGGAACCGAGGGTAGGGGAGGAGTTTTACAAGAGGCAGTGGACGGGAGGAGCTGGAGGCCTGGGGTGGGGGTGGGTGGGAGCTGTGTAAGATTAAGGGTGACTACGGGTAATCCCTGATTTATTTTTGTCATTTGTTTATGTAAACATGCGGGTTGAGGTTTGGGGGTTGGTGGGTAGATGGGATCGTTGTTGTTATTATGGGGACTGACATATCTTGCTGATTATTGTTTATTGATGATGGATGTAAATGTGGGAGAAAATGTGAAAATGGAGGAGAATTAAAAAAAATTAAAAAACAAAAACAAAAGGGAGCACAAATAACCTCCCAGAAAGAGTTCATTTATTCCATCCTTCAATAACGCGGAAAAGTTTCAGCAGCATACCTTTATCGCAAGGATTGCTGTTTGATTGTCAACCGGTTAAATTAGCGTTAGACGTTTTGCAATGGTCGTTTTGTGAAGTCTAAAGGACATCTAGTGGCATGAAGGTTACATGTCAGAATAGTGAGAAATTCCCAGGCTGCACTTATCTTTTACCTACCATGCAAGACTAGTTTCTACATTTTATCATGATAACCATTTTGTTTAGCTGTACAGGATGGTGTAACTATTGGACAGTTACATCCATCCCAACCTAGCCTGAGGTCTCCATTATCACAAATTCCAATCTTCAGCCAATTTGATTCACTCCACGTGATATCACAGAATTGTTACGGTGCATAAGGAGGCCATTTGGCCCATCATGGCTGCACCAGCTTTCCAAACAAGCATCATGACTTAGTGCCATTCTCCTGCCTTTTCCCCGTACCCCTACACATTGGGCGGGATTCACCGCAATTGGTGAATTGGTCCGACGCCGGCGCCAAGAACGGCACGAACTACCCCAGCGTCGAGCCAACCGGATGTTGCGGAATTCTCCGCACTTCCGGGGGCTAAGCCAGCGGCGGAGGGGTTGGCGCCATGCCAGCTGGCGCCGAAGGGACTGCGCCAGTTAGCGCATGCGCAGAACCGCCAGCGTATTCTGGCGCATGCGCAGGGGGGTGTCTTCTCTGCGCCGGCCATGGCGGAGCCCTACAGGGGCCGGAGCGGAAGGAAGGAGTGCCCCCATGGCACAGGCCTGCCCGCAGATCGGTGGCCCCGATCGTGTGCCAGGGAACCGTGGGGGCCCCCCCCCACCGGGGACGGATCCCCCGGCGCACCAGCCAGTTCCCGCCGTGTGGGACCATGTCTAATCCACGCCGGCGGGACTGGCCAGAAACCGACGGCAGCTCGGCCCATCGGGGACCGGAGAATTGCCGGGGGGCGGGGGGGGCGCTGCCAACGGCCCCCGACCGGCGTGGCGTGATCCCCGCCCCCGCCCGAAAACCGGCACCGGAGAATACGGCAGCTGGCGTCGGCGGGGAGGGATTCGCGCCACCCCCCAGGGGTTGTCCGACCCGGTGGGGGCTCGGAGAATCCCGCCCATTGTTTCTATTCAAGAAATGGCTGGAGTAATGAGACTTGTGGATGGAGGAGTCTTAGAAACTTGGAACAACATCATCAGGACAAGAACTGAAGATGTTGAAGGAAGAAGTCCATCACCAGGCCAATTAGGCATGGGCGATAGATGGGGACCTTACTGGCGTCCCCCACATCCCATGAACTAGTTTTTAAAAACGCAGGCTGTATTTCTCTGCAAAGATCAGTGGGTTGTTTTTTTTAACCTACAGAATTCAATAGAATGCTCATAGAAAATAGCCAACAAAAATGGGTTTCCCCCACCCCCAACAATAAAAACTTCCTTGACATCTCTGTCTCTATTTCTTTTTTAAAAAAATGTTTTTATTCAAGGTTTTTCGATAATTTTACAGAACACTCCAAAAGAGAAAATAAATCAAAGAAAACAGGGCAATATACCAACAAAACAAAACTTAACCCTCTAAACGATTAACAATTTAACACCCAATCCAAAGCAAAGTGGGTCATGCCCCCCCCTTACAAAAAGAAAAATATCGCTATCCCCCTCTGTTTCCATTTCTGACGATAGACGGACCACCAATATTCAATACAAACCCACCGACTCCCACTAGAGCTCATCACACCCATTCTTCCAGTTTCTCCTCCTCCGCAGCGTCCTTCCTGCCAATGCCACCTTAGAAAACAGCGCTTTGGACTTGCCTGGCTCTTCCCTCAATCGAGGTCTCCCCCCCTCCCCTCCCCCACTGTGGTTGACAGGGCACTCAGCTGTATCTGACCCATCCCCCGCACCTCTACCCTCACCCCTTCCCCTACCTCCCAGAACCACGCTAAGGAGTCTTACATCACCAGGTTAAAGTCCAACGGGTTTGATTTGAATCAGTAGCTTTCGGAGCACTGCTTCTTCACCTGAGGAAGGAGCAGTACTCCGAAAGCTAGTGACATCGAAACAAACCTGTTGGACTTTAACCTGGTGTTGTGAGACTTCTTACTGTGCTCACCCCAGTCCAACGCCGGCATCTCCACATCATGGCTCCCAGAACCATGGCAGGGTCCCTGTTAACCTCACTTTTCATCCTCCAACCCATCACTTTGCTTTTATTGGACGAAATTGGTATAATTGGAAAAGCGAGGTTTGCCAAAGATGCGAAAAATTACTTCCAATTTTTAAGAGAGGTTCTGTAGCAAGAACGCTGAAATTGCCCTTTGCTCGTCCGCTTCAATGTTACCATTTTATCGGTGAATGTCAGATTACATTTCATATTCTTGTGGGAAGTGCTCATTAATTGGGAATTAAGTGGATTCTATTTTCGAAATGACTCGCTGCTTCATTTTATTACCCAGTGTAAGTGATCATTCAGGATCAAAAATGACACAACACTAGAGATCGAAACCAGAACCATGGTCGATGAAGCGAAGATATGGAGATGCCGGCGTTGGACTGGGGTGAGCACAGTAAGAAGTCTTACAACACCAGGTTAAAGTCCAACAGGTTTGTTTCGAATCACTAGCTTTTGGAGCGCTGCGCTTCACCTGAGGAAGGAGCAGCGCTCCGAAAGTTACTAATTCGAAACAAACCTGTTGGACTTTAACCCTGGTGTTGTAAGAACCCTTACGATGAAGTGAAGCTCGCTCTTCAAGGACTACGCCACCCATCACAGGGTAATCAGCAAAACAACCAGAAGAGCAGCAAACATTTCTTAATGAATTGATAACCTGTCAGAAGCTTGCCACCGTTTTTGACGCGCATTATCATTCCCAGATTCAATGGCCAAACTTTACTGTACTTTGATGACTACAGAAACGCACAGGCCACATTGCATAGTTGCTCAACAACATACAGTAAAGTAAATCCTCCAATTCATCCCGATCAAAGCATTTGGTACCTGGGGTGGAAAGTAATTCTGAAATATGCATATATTATACCATTATTCGCAAGCTCGAGTCTTTCAAGACAGTAAAAGGTTGACACAACTGAATAATTCAACCCCTCTCCTTAGGTTCCTTTTAGCTGTCTCCAGATCGTTCATTTCAATGCCATACTTCACTTTTATCTCCCAGATGTCGTTGTTTTTGAGTTGCAATCAATAAATGCGGCAGATACTCCATCATATCAAAAAAGTGGTTAAATCAAGAGACTTAATTTGGTTTAATCCTTTGAAGCTGATGCATAGATAGCATGCAGAGCCACTGACAGTCTCGGAATGAAACATTCTTGATAATGGATAGAAGGTACTCCTGGCTGCTTAATCTGAATTTAGAGTCGGACTTGTTGGTTGGTCATTTACATCGCACCTGATACCCCAACTACCAGGCAAAGCGAGCACACATGCTCCTTAATTACTTTTCTTACAAGCTCCTTCAACGTAACAGGAATTTTGTGTGGGATGTTGTGGTGATTGTCACTTTAAGACCAGCCTGACTGAGTAAGGGTCATGTGGCCTGAACAACCTACTTGGTGTGGGGAATTCCTCGAGAGGGAGTTTTCTGAGTTAGAATAATAATAATAATCGCTTATTGTCACAAGTAGGCTTTAATGAAGTTACTGTGAAAAGTTACCCTAGTCGCCACATTCCGGCGCCTATTCGGGGAGGCTGGTATGGGAAAGAGTGTATCATGGACTAACTCGAAGCACACAGCCAATGGAGCAGCCGTGTAAATAATAACATTGGTTTGTTCAACTTCAGAAGCCTCCAGGATAACATCTTCACATCTGGTGATGAGGATAAATGATCTTGGTGTTGCCTCTAGACCTACACCTGTGTATATGGCATTTTAGGTGAAGGCTGAAGAAAAATATACTCACCAGAATGCTTCTCTTTGGGACCTATTTGACTTCTCCGCGGAGGACTGGATGTTATGTTTGGTATTCATTGTCAAGCAAGGAATCTATCAAACGATTTGACTTGTCCAAACCAGGATCTTTATTGAATCACACGTGGTAAGATAACGATCTGTAAGAGAGCAAGGTATCATGGAGTTTCTTTGCACTCCTCTGGAACTACCCTAGCATGACTGTTCACTTGTACGACTTATAACCATCTGCCTGTGCCGGATGTGTCCCCACTTATATCGCAGTGCCTTGTCACATGACCATTGTCTTGACACCGCATGGTATGTCTGCACCACCACCTGCTGTTTGGAGGTCACACCACCTGCCATCTATGATATTGTTTACATGCATATCACCACACTGGAGTCAATACATGGAACGCCTTGGGTTTCTACCTTGGATATAGAAAGAGGGAAAATCAACCATGGATATCTGAGGAAATAAGGGAAAGTATCAAACTGAAGGAAAAAGCGCACAAAGTGGCAAGGATTAGTGTGAGACTAGAGGATTGGGAAATCTTCTGTTCTTAAAATATCAGAATTTACACCCCACCAACAAACAGTAAACAGTAGCGAATACAATGTCAATCTCCCGACCAACAACAACGATCCCATCCTCCCACCAACCCCCAAACAACGGCCCACCTGACAATATAAGCATCAAATAAAACAAACCGTCCCAAGGTGGAAAAAAAAAGGAATAAAGAAAAAGGAATCAGGAATCGCCAATGGTCACCATTGACATGTACGGTCCACTCTCCAACGTCCCCCACCCCCCCCCGACATGTACGGTCCACTCTCCAACCTCCCCTCCCCCCCCCCAACCTAATATTCAACGCCATCCAATCTCTGAAAGAGTACCGTGACGACACCCATGAATTGTAGGCCGCCCCCCCTCCCAGACTCCCCCCCCCCCCCTCCACTTCCTCTTGCGAACTCTCCCCACCCCCCCCCCCAACCTCGGTTCCTTCCCCCAACCTCGGTTCCTTCCCCCAAATTTCATCCCGGCTAGACTCACCGAAACCTGTTCTGCCAGGCTCCGATGGCCGCAGCCCCTCTGTCATAGTCAATATTTTCGCTTCTGTGGTAGAAAAATTCAACACACTCGTTAAGACAGAATAACAAGCTTTACTGTCGAAAACAACTGCTTGCAGTAATGGCTGAAACTTGAAGTAAGAGGGCAGTCAACAAAACTGCTCAGTCTTTCACAAGTTCCGCGCTTTTCGCGGAGAATTAGCTCAATATTTATACATTATCTTTATCAAGATTATGTGCCAGCAGTATGGTCAGGAGTTTGATCGGAAATACAAACGGAAGCATAGACCAGACCATGTTTGGTCATATCACTCATACCATTATTTAGTCCTCGGAGGGAACATTGAAAGGTCAGAATAGATTTGTTTCTTCCTGAACTTATCTTGTTTTAAATTCCTACGGCCCTGGGTTATGACGAGTTAGTTTTATCAGGAGTTGCCGAGGTCCGGTGTTTTGGAATGGCTTGACCTTCGCTGATCTTTTCAGACTTCAAGTTATGCAGAGTTGGTCTATGGCTATATTAGTCTGAAAATGGTTAGGGCAGCATTCTTTACCTGGGCCTGGTGAGCTGGAATGAGTAGTTTCAGTCTGTCTGGTATTGTCTCAAACCTTTTGACCCCATTGACCAGTTTTCCCATCATGCCATTACTTAATTTGTACCATATCACACCTCCCCCACCTCACTCCCGTTTACTGGCCGGCTTAAACCGGCCAGTGTGGAGGTCCCCGCCCGGGTCTCCTTCCCCCTTGCCCGGTCCCAGGAAAACCGAGAAATCCCCTTGAGCACACAATCCCCACATATACACCCAAGCAAACGAAAGTCCCATCTCTTCTCTTGTCCAAATATATACAGCGTCGACTCATTTAGTACATACACCAACACGCAGTGAAAAAATAAAGTTACATGAGGCTACATCGGTGCACGACCATTTCTCAATTCTGTCCCAGTCTTTCTGCTTTCGCAAACTCCTCCGCTGCTTCTGCCGTCCCAAAATAAAAATCCTTGGATTTGTAGGTCACCCTCGACTTAGCTGGATAGACTATGCTGCACTGCACCTTGCTGATGTACAGTGTCTTCTTCACCCAGCTGAAGGCCGCCCGCCTCCTCGCCAGCTCCACCGTAAAGTCCTGGTATAAGCGTATACCAGCTCCAGCCCACTGCACCACCCGCTTCTGCTTTGCCCAGCACAGGACTTTCTCCTTCACGCTATACCTACGGAAACACAGAGTAACTACTCTTGGCGGCTCACTCGTCTTTGGTATAGGCCTCCATGACCGATGAGCCCGATCCAGTTTGTATCAAGAGGGATCGTCTCCCTCCCCCAATAGCTTTGCCAACATTGTGGCAAAATACTCCGTCGGCCTCGGGCCTTCAACCCCTTCGGGCAGACCCACAATCCTCAGATTCAGCCGCCTGGATCTGTTTTCCAAGTCTTCCATTTTGGCTCGCAGACCCTTGTTGGTCTCTATCACCCTCCAAACTCTTTCCCCATTGAGGTGAGTTGATCACTGTGCTGCGATTATGCCTCTTCCACATCCTTCAGCGTCTCACCTTGCTTCCGCACCTCCGCCGCTGCGCTTGATACCGCCGCCCTCACCGGGACAATGGCCCCCTCCACCAGCACTTTCAATACCGCCCCCATCTCCTTCTTCATCGCTTCCATGTGTTTTGTGAACTGTTTTTCAAGTTCTACAGCCATCACCTTGGTCATTTCTTCTGCCGTGAGCGACGCGGCCTCCCCTGGTGCCCCAGCCTCCGCTTTCCTTACAGTTCCTGCGTTGACTTTTTCACTCACCGGCGGACTTTCATTAACATCCTTTTTCACGGCCGTTTTTCTCCCAAACTTGGACATTTCTCCTCCCTGTGCCTTCTTACAGCCTTTTCAGCCTCTGTTGCCCCTGGGACCGGGCGTTAAAACCTCAAAATTTCTATTCCTGAGCGGGAGCCCTCCAGTGTGCGGCTGCCTCCCGCCCACCATCACCAGAAGCTCCAGGATTGGGAAATCTTTAGGGGGCAACAGAAAGCTACTAAAAAAGCTATAAAGAAGAGTAAGGTAGATTATGAGAGTAAACATGCTCAGAATATAAAGACAGATAGTAAACGTTTCTACAAATACATAAAATAAAAAAGAATGGTGAAGGTAAATATTATTCCTTTAGAGGATGAGAAGGGAGATTTAATAATGGGAGATGAGGAAATGGCTGAGGAACTGAACAGGTTTTTTGGGTCGGTCTTCACAGTGGAAGACACAAATGACATGGCAGTGACTGATGGAAATGACAGGTGAGGACCGTGAGACGACTGTTATCACTCAGGAGGTAGTGATGGGCAAGCTAATGGGGCTAAAAGTAGACAAGTCTCCTGGCCCTGATGGAATGCATCCCAGGGCACTAAAAGAGATGGCAGAGGAAATAGCAAATGCACTCGTGATAATTTACCAAAATTCACTAGACTCTGGGATGGTCCCGGCAGATTGGAAATTAGCAAACGCGACACCACTGTTTCTAAAAGGAGGTAGGCAGAAAGCGGGTAATTATAGGCCAGTTAACTTAACTTCGGTAGTAGGGAAGATGCTGGAATCTATCATCAAGGAAGAAATCGCGAGGTATCTGGATGGAAATTGTCCCATTGGGCAGACGCAGCATGGGTTCATAAAGGGCAGGTCGTGCCTAACTAATTTAGTGGAATTCTTTGAGGACATTACCAGTGCGGTAGACAATGGGGAGCCAATGGATGTGGTATATCTGGATTTCCAGAAAGCTGTTGACAACGTGCCACACAAAAGGTTACTGCATAAGATAATGATGTATGGCGTTAAAGGTAAAGTAGTAGCATTGTTAGAGGATTGGTTAATTAATTGAAAGCACAGAGTGGGGATTAATGGGTGTTTCTCTGGTTGGCAATTAGTAGCTAGTGGTGTCCCTCAGGGATCAGTGTTGGGCCCACAACTGTTCACAATATACATAGATGATTTGGAGTTGGGGACCAAGGGCAATGTGTCCAAGTTTGCAAACGACACTAAGATAAGTGGTAAAGCAAAAAGTGCAGAGGATACTGGAAGTCTGCAGAGGGATTTGGATAGGCTAAGTGGATGGGCTAGGGTCTGGCAGATGGAATACAATGTTGACAAATGTGAGGTTATCCATTTTGGTAGTAATAACAGTAAAAGGGATTATTATTTAAATGATAAAATATTAAAACATGCTGTTGTGCAGAGAGACCTGGGTGTGCTAGTGCATGATTCGCAGAAAATTGGTTTACAGGTGCAACAGCCGATTAAGAAGGCGAATGGGGTTTTGTCCTTCATTGTTAGAGGGATGGAGTTTAAGACCAGGGAGGTTATGCTGCAATTGTAGAAGGTGTTAGTGAGGCCACACCTGGAGTATTGTGTTCAGCTTTGGTCTCCTTACCTGAGAAAGGAGGTATTGGCACTGGAGGGTGTGTCTCTTCTTTCGAAAAGCCTCTGCCATGTACTAATTCATCTCGTTTCTGTTGCAGGCACATTTGGGAAGCAGCCCAGGGAGTCCGCCAGCCAGGTATTCGACTCGAGTCCGGATATTGGTGCAGAGAGGAATTCACAGACGCCAACAGCGAAGGCCCGCCACAGCGTACACCCAAAATGTTCACCAGTGCAGACACACACACTCTGTTGGGACTTAGCTTTAGAGCAGCCTCAGGGTCACAACCTGGTGTGAGCACATCGCACGTCCAGATCCACAACAGGTGGAGACAGGGACATCCCAGGGTGCCGGCACTCGGAGGATTACTGGAGGCCAGGATGACGTGCTTCTGGACTTGGTCATGCTTCAGTTGCTGGAACTCCAAAGACAAACCCGGGAAAATCAGGAAGGGATGTCTGGATATCAGGAGAAATCCACCTGCCCAACGCAACAAGGTCAACACAGCCAGGGTGGTGATTGCCATGGAGACTTTGGTACAAGACCTTTGTCCTGCTCTGCTGCAGGACATACACCCCATGGTGCCGGCACTCGCTGGGATACTTCAGAACCAACAGCAGAGGACAGCAGAGCTCCTTGAGCTCACTCCAGTTGTCCCTTTGGCTCAAAGAGGAAGCCACGGGCCCTCGGGCACCCATAGGGAAGAGGAGAAGCTGATGCACACCTCGGGCCATCCACGCACGCGGCTCCGGGAGTGTCCTGCCCATCCGAACCCTGGGCGAAATTCTCCGGAAACGGCGCGATGTCCGCCGACTGGCGCCCAAAACGGCGCAAATCAGTCGGGCATCGAGCCGCCCCAAAGATGCGGAATGCTCCGCATCTTTGGGGGCCGAGCCCCAACCTTAAGGGGCTAGGCCCGCGCCGGACGAATTTCCGCCCCGCCAGCTGGCGGAAAAGGCCTTTGGTGCCCCGCCAGCTGGCGCGGAAATGACATCTCTGGGCGGCGCATGCGCGGGAGCGTCAGCGGCCGCTGACGGCATCCCCGCGCATGCGCAGTGGAGGGAGTCTCTTCTGCCTCCGCCATGGTGGAGAACATTGCGGAGGTGGAAGGGAAAGAGTGCCCCCACAGCACAGGCCCGCCCGCGGATCGGTGGGCCCCGATCGCGGGCGAGGCCACCGTGGGGGCACCCCCCGGGGCCAGATCGCCCCGCGCCCCCCCCAGGACCCCGGAGCCCGCCCGCACCGCCTTGTCCCGCTGGTAAGGTAGGTGGTTTAATTTACGCCGGCGGGACAGGCATTTTAGCGGCGGGACTTCGGCCCATCCAGGCCGGAGAATCGCGCGGGGGGGCCCGCCAACCGGCGCGGCACGATTTCCGCCCCCGCTGAATCTCTGGTGCCGGAGACTTTGGCAACCGGTGGGGGCGGGATTCACGCCAGCCCCCGGCGATACTCCGACCTGGCGGGGGGGTCGGAGAATCTCACCCCCTCTCTTCTTGTGACCGCTTCAACTCCAGCTCCACAGGCCAAGGAGGTGGCACTGCCACACAGCGGGACCCTGGAGGCAGGCTTGGGCCCTGGAGGACTTGGCTTTCCAGAGGATCGCTGCCAAGGTCATCACAAACAACAGGGCGTGGCAGTCAGCAGGCTACCTCCACCTCCGCTGTGGATGTTGGGGATGCACCAAGACATAGCAGCAGGGTTAGAAAGGTTAAGAATCTCTTGTGCACAGCATGGGCATGGAACATAGGAACAGGAGTAGGCCATTCGGCCCATTGATATTGCTATGCCTTTGAGTAGGATCAAAGTCTTTTACACCCACTATCCCCATAACCCTTTACGGTATTGTGAATCAGAAATACATCAATCTCTGCTTAAAACACATTCAATGGCTGAGCTTTCACAGCCCTCTGGGATAGAGATTCCCAAATACTCACAATCCTCTTTGTAAAGAGAACACGCCTCATCTCGGTCCGACGTGGCTTCCCCCTTATTTTGAAATTGTGCTCCTGGTTCGAGACTTCCCAGCCAAGAGAAACATCTTACCTGTAGCTCCCCTGTCTATTCCTTTGAGTATTTTGTTGGTTTTAACGAGATCAGTTCTCATTCTTTGACACAACAGACCCAGTTTGTCCAATCTCAATGCATAAGCCAGTCTTGCCAAGTCTGGTGAAGCTTTGTCGCACTCCCTCTATGGCAATAATATCCTCCCTGAGGTAAGGGGACCAAACCGCACACAGTGCTGTTAGTGGGAGTTAAGCACTGTAAACACTCTTTATGAAGGAGGGTTAAAGAGAGTGAAACACGATGAAGGAGGGTTAAAGAGATGTGAAACAAGATGAAGGAGGGTTAAAGAGAGTGAAAGAAGATGAAGGAGAGTTAAAGAGAGTGAAACAAGATGAATGAGAGTTAAAGAGAGTGAAACAAGGTGAATGACGGTTAAAGAGAATGAAACAAGATGAAGGAGGGTTAAAGAGAGTGAAACAGATGAAGGGGCGTTAAAGAGAGTGATAAAGATGAAGGAGGTTTAAAGAGAGTGAAACAGGATGAAGGAAGGTTAAAGAGAGTGAAACAAGATGAATGACGGTTAAAGAGAGTGAAACAAGATGAATGACGGTTAAAGAGAGTGAAACAAGATGAATGAGGGTTAAAGAGAGTGAAACAAGATGAATGAGGGTTAAAGAGAGTGAAACAAGATGAATGAGGGATAAAGAGAGTGAAACAAGATGAATGAGGGTTACAGAGAGTGAAACCAGATGAAGGAGGGTTAAAGAGAGTGAAACAAAATGAATGAGGGTTAAAGAGAGTGAAACAAGTCGAAGGAGGGTTAAAGAGAGTAAAACAAGATGAATGAGGGTTAAAGAGAGTGAAACAAGATAAATGAGGGTTAAAGAGAGTGAAACAAGATGAAGGGGCGTTAAAGAGAGTGAAACAAGATAAATGAAGGTTAAGGAGAGTGAAACAAGATGAAGCAGTGTAAAAGAGAGTGAAACAAGATGAATGAGGGTTAAAGAGAGTGGGACAAGATGAGTGAGGATGAAAGAGAGTGAAACAAGATGAGTGAGGGTTAAAGAGAGTGAAACAAAATGAATGAGGGTTAAAGAGAGTGAAACAAGGTAAATGACGGTTAAACAGAGTGAAACAAGATGAAGCAGGGTGAAAGAGAGAGAAACAAGATGAATGAAGGTTAAGGAGAGTGAAACAAGACAAAGGTGGGTTAAAGAGAGTGAAACAAGATGAATGAGGGTTAAAGAGAGTGAGACAAGATGAATGTGGGTGAAAGAGAGTGAAACAAGATGAATGAGGGTAAAAGAGAGTGAAACAAGATGAATGAGGGTTAAAGAGAGTGAAACATAATGAATGAGGGTTAAAGAGAGTGAAACAAGATGAATGAGGGTTAAAGGGAGTGAAACGAGATGAATGAGGGTTAAAGAGAGTGAAACAAGATGAAGGAGTGTTAATGAGAGTGAACCAAGATGAATGAGGGTTAAAGCGAGTGAAACAGGATGAATGAGGGTTAAAGAGAGTGCAACAAGATGAAGGAGGGTTAAGGAGTGTGAAACAAGATGAAGGAGAGTTAAAGACAGTGAAACATGATGAAGGAGGGTTAAAGAGAGTGAAACAAGGTAAATGATGTTTAAACAGAATGAAACAAGATGAAGGAGGGTTAAAGAGAGTGAAACAAGATGAAGGAGGGTTAAATAGAGTGAAACAGGATGAAGAAGGGTGAAAGAGAGTGAAACAAGATGAATGAGGGTGAAAGAGAGTGAGACAAGATGAATGAGGGTTAAATAGAGTGAAACAAGATGAAGAAGGGTGAAAGAGAGTGAAACAAGATGAATGAGGTTTAAAGAGAGTGAAACAAGGTAAATGACGTTTAAAGAGAATGAAACAAGATGAATGAGGGTTAAAGAGAGTGAAACAAAATGAAGGAGGGTTAAACAGAGTGAAACAAGATGAAGAAAGGTGAAAGAGAGTGAAACAAGATGCATGAAGGTTAAGGAGAGTGAAACAAGATGCAGGTGGGTTAAAGAGAGTGAAACAAGATGAATGAGGGTTAAAGAGAGTGAGACAAGATGAACGAGGGTGAAAGAGAGTGAAACAAGATGAATGAGGTTTAAAGAGAGTGAAACAAGATAAACGGGCGTTAAAGAGAGTGAAACAAGATGAAAGAGGGTTAAAGACAGTGAAACAAGATGAAGGAGTGTTAAAGGGAGTGAAACAAGATGAATGACGGTAAAAGAGAGTGAAACAAAATGAATGAGGGTTAACGAGAGTGAAACAAGATGAATGAGGGTTAAACAGAGTGAAACTAGATGAATGAGGGTTAAAGAGAGTGAAGCAAGATGAAGGGGGGTGAAAGAGAATGAAACAAGATAAAGGAGAGTTAAACAGAGTGAAACAAGATGAAGGAGGGTGAAAGAGAATGAAACAAGATGAAGGGGCATTAAAGAGAGTGAAACAAGATGAAGGAGGGTTAAAGAGAGTGAAACAAGATGAATGAGGGGTAAAGGGAGTGAAACAAGATGAAGGAGGGTTAAACAGAGTGAAAGAAGATGAATGAGGGTTAAAGAGAGTGAAACAAGTCGAAGGAGGGTTAAAGAGAGTGAAACAAGATAAATGAAGGTTAAGGAGAGTGAAACAAGATGAAGCAGGGTTAAAGAGAGTGAAACAAGATGAATGAGGGTTAAAGAGAGTGAAACAAAATGAAGGAGGGTTAAACAGAGTGAAACAAGATGAAGAATGGTGAAAGAGAGTGAAACAAGATGCATGAAGGTTAAGGAGAGTGAAACAAGACGAAGGTGGGTTAAAGAGAGTGAAACAAGATGAATGAGGGTTAAAGAGAGTGAGACAAGATGAATGAGGGTGAAAGAGAGTGAAACAAGATGAATGAGGGTTAAAGAGAGTGAAACAAGATGAATGACGGTAAAAGAGAGTGAAACAAAATGAATGAGGGTTAACGAGAGTGAAACAAGATGAATGAGGGTTAAACAGAGTGAAACTAGATGAATGAGGGTTAAAGAGAGTGAAGCAAGATGAAGGAGGGTGAAAGAGAATGAAACAAGATAAAGGAGAGTTAAACAGAGTGAAACAAGATGAAGGAGGGTGAAAGAGAATGAAACAAGATGAAGGGGCATTAAAGAGAGTGAAACAAGATGAAGGAGGGTTAAAGAGAGTGAAACAAGATGAATGAGGGGTAAAGGGAGTGAAACAAGATGAAGGAGGGTTAAACAGAGTGAAAGAAGATGAATGAGGGTTAAAGAGAGTGAAACAAGTCGAAGGAGGGTTAAAGAGAGTGAAACAAGATAAATGAAGGTTAAGGAGAGTGAAACAAGATGAAGCAGGGTTAAAGAGAGTGAAACAAGATGAATGAGGGTTAAAGAGAGTGAAACAAAATGAAGAAGGGTTAAACAGAGTGAAACAAGATGAAGAATGGTGAAAGAGAGTGAAACAAGATGCATGAAGGTTAAGGAGAGTGAAACAAGACGAAGGTGGGTTAAAGAGAGTGAAACAAGATGAATGAGGGTTAAAGAGAGTGAGACAAGATGAATGAGGGTGAAAGAGAGTGAAACAAGATGAATGAGGGTTAAAGAGAGTGAAACATAATGAATGAGGGTCAAAGAGAGTGAAACAAGATGAATGAGGGTTAAAGGGAGTGAAACGAGATGAATGAGGGTAAAAGAGAGTGAAGCAAGACGAAGGAGTGTTAATGAGAGTGAACCAAGATGAATGAGGGTTAATGAGAGTGAAACAGGGTGAATGAGGGTTAAAGAGAGTGAAACAAGATGAAGGAGTGTTAATGAGAGTGAACCAAGATGAATGAGGGTTAAAGCGAGTGAAACAGGATGAATGAGGGTTAAAGAGAGTGCAACAAGATGAAGGAGGGTTAAGGAGTGTGAAACAAGATGAAGGAGAGTTAAAGACAGTGAAACATGATGAAGGAGGGTTAAAGAGAGTGAAACAAGGTAAATGACGTTTAAACAGAATGAAACAAGATGAAGGAGGGTTAAAGAGAGTGAAACAAGATGAAGGAGGGTTAAGTAGAGTGAAACAGGATGAAGAAGGGTGAAAGAGAGTGAAACAAGATGAATGAGGGTGAAAGAGAGTGAGACAAGATGAATGAGGGTTAAATAGAGTGAAACAAGATGAAGAAGGGTGAAAGAGAGTGAAACAAGATGAATGAGGTTTAAAGAGAGTGAAACAAGGTAAATGACGTTTAAAGAGAATGAAACAAGATGAATGAGGGTTAAAGAGAGTGAAACAAAATGAAGGAGGGTTAAACAGAGTGAAACAAGATGAAGAAAGGTGAAAGAGAGTGAAACAAGATGCATGAAGGTTAAGGAGAGTGAAACAAGATGCAGGTGGGTTAAAGAGAGTGAAACAAGATGAATGAGGGTTAAAGAGAGTGAGACAAGATGAACGAGGGTGAAAGAGAGTGAAACAAGATGAATGAGGTTTAAAGAGAGTGAAACAAGATAAACGGGCGTTAAAGAGAGTGAAACAAGATGAAAGAGGGTTAAAGACAGTGAAACAAGATGAAGGAGTGTTAAAGGGAGTGAAACAAGATGAATGACGGTAAAAGAGAGTGAAACAAAATGAATGAGGGTTAACGAGAGTGAAACAAGATGAATGAGGGTTAAACAGAGTGAAACTAGATGAATGAGGGTTAAAGAGAGTGAAGCAAGATGAAGGAGGGTGAAAGAGAATGAAACAAGATAAAGGAGAGTTAAACAGAGTGAAACAAGATGAAGGAGGGTGAAAGAGAATGAAACAAGATGAAGGGGCATTAAAGAGAGTGAAACAAGATGAAGGAGGGTTAAAGAGAGTGAAACAAGATGAATGAGGGGTAAAGGGAGTGAAACAAGATGAAGGAGGGTTAAACAGAGTGAAAGAAGATGAATGAGGGTTAAAGAGAGTGAAACAAGTCGAAGGAGGGTTAAAGAGAGTGAAACAAGATAAATGAAGGTTAAGGAGAGTGAAACAAGATGAAGCAGGGTTAAAGAGAGTGAAACAAGATGAATGAGGGTTAAAGAGAGTGAAACAAAATGAAGGAGGGTTAAACAGAGTGAAACAAGATGAAGAATGGTGAAAGAGAGTGAAACAAGATGCATGAAGGTTAAGGAGAGTGAAACAAGACGAAGGTGGGTTAAAGAGAGTGAAACAAGATGAATGAGGGTTAAAGAGAGTGAGACAAGATGAATGAGGGTGAAAGAGAGTGAAACAAGATGAATGAGGGTTAAAGAGAGTGAAACATAATGAATGAGGGTCAAAGAGAGTGAAACAAGATGAATGAGGGTTAAAGGGAGTGAAACGAGATGAATGAGGGTAAAAGAGAGTGAAGCAAGACGAAGGAGTGTTAATGAGAGTGAACCAAGATGAATGAGGGTTAATGAGAGTGAAACAGGGTGAATGAGGGTTAAAGAGAGTGAAACAAGATGAAGGAGAGTTAAAGGCAGTGAAACATGATGAAGGAGGGTTAAAGAGAGTGAAACAAGATGAATGAGGGTTAAAGGGAGTGAATCAAGATGAATGAGGGTTAAAGAGAGTGAAACAAGATGAAGGAGTGT
Source organism: Scyliorhinus torazame (assembly GCF_047496885.1). Taxonomy (NCBI): domain Eukaryota; kingdom Metazoa; phylum Chordata; class Chondrichthyes; order Carcharhiniformes; family Scyliorhinidae; genus Scyliorhinus; species Scyliorhinus torazame. The sequence continues at coordinate 153,258,147 of NC_092724.1, read as the reverse complement.
AAAAGAGAGTGAAACAAGATGAATGAGGGTTAAAGAGAGTGGGACAAGATGAGTGAGGATGAAAGAGAGTGAAACAAGATGAGTGAGGGTTAAAGAGAGTGAAACAAAATGAATGAGGGTTAAAGAGAGTGAAACAAGGTAAATGACAGTTAAACAGAGTGAAACAAGATGAAGCAGGGTGAAAGAGAGAGAAACAAGATGAATGAAGGTTAAGGAGAGTGAAACAAGACAAAGGTGGGTTAAAGAGAGTGAAACAAGATGAATGAGGGTTAAAGAGAGTGAGACAAGATGAATGTAGGTGAAAGAGAGTGAAACAAGATGAATGAGGGTAAAAGAGAGTGAAACAAGATGAATGAGGGTTAAAGAGAGTGAAACATAATGAATGAGGGTTAAAGAGAGTGAAACAAGGTAAATGACAGTTAAACAGAGTGAAACAAGATGAAGCAGGGTGAAAGAGAGAGAAACAAGATGAATGAAGGTTAAGGAGAGTGAAACAAGACAAAGGTGGGTTAAAGAGAGTGAAACAAGATGAATGAGGGTTAAAGAGAGTGAGACAAGATGAATGTAGGTGAAAGAGAGTGAAACAAGATGAATGAGGGTAAAAGAGAGTGAAACAAGATGAATGAGGGTTAAAGGGAGTGAAACGAGATGAATGAGGGTTAAAGAGAGTGAAACAAGATGAAGGAGTGTTAATGAGAGTGAACCAAGATGAATGAGGGTTAAAGCGAGTGAAACAGGATGAATGAGGGTTAAAGAGAGTGCAACAAGATGAAGGAGGGTTAAGGAGCGTGAAACAAGATGAAGGAGAGTTAAAGACAGTGAAACATGATGAAGGAGGGTTAAAGAGAGTGAAACAAGGTAAATGACGTTTAAACAGAATGAAACAAGATGAAGGAGGGTTAAAGAGAGTGAAACAAGATGAATGAGGGGTAAAGGGAGTGAAACAAGATGAAGGAGGGTTAAACAGAGTGAAAGAAGATGAATGAGGGTTAAAGAGAGTGAAACAAGTCGAATGAGGGTTAAAGAGAGTGAAACAAGATAAATGAAGGTTAAGGAGAGTGAAACAAGATGAAGCAGGGTTAAAGAGAGTGAAACAAGATGAATGAGGGTTAAAGAGAGTGAAACAAAATGAAGGAGGGTTAAACAGAGTGAAACAAGATGAAGAATGGTGAAAGAGAGTGAAACAAGATGCATGAAGGTTAAGGAGAGTGAAACAAGACGAAGGTGGGTTAAAGAGAGTGAAACAAGATGAATGAGGGTTAAAGAGAGTGAGACAAGATGAATGAGGGTGAAAGAGAGTGAAACAAGATGAATGAGGGTTAAAGAGAGTGAAACAAGATGAATGACGGTAAAAGAGAGTGAAACAAAATGAATGAGGGTTAACGAGAGTGAAACAAGATGAATGAGGGTTAAACAGAGTGAAACTAGATGAATGAGGGTTAAAGAGAGTGAAGCAAGATGAAGGAGGGTGAAAGAGAATGAAACAAGATAAAGGAGAGTTAAACAGAGTGAAACAAGATGAAGGAGGGTGAAAGAGAATGAAACAAGATGAAGGGGCATTAAAGAGAGTGAAACAAGATGAAGGAGGGTTAAAGAGAGTGAAACAAGATGAATGAGGGGTAAAGGGAGTGAAACAAGATGAAGGAGGGTTAAACAGAGTGAAAGAAGATGAATGAGGGTTAAAGAGAGTGAAACAAGTCGAAGGAGGGTTAAAGAGAGTGAAACAAGATAAATGAAGGTTAAGGAGAGTGAAACAAGATGAAGCAGGGTTAAAGAGAGTGAAACAAGATGAATGAGGGTTAAAGAGAGTGAAACAAAATGAAGGAGGGTTAAACAGAGTGAAACAAGATGAAGAATGGTGAAAGAGAGTGAAACAAGATGCATGAAGGTTAAGGAGAGTGAAACAAGACGAAGGTGGGTTAAAGAGAGTGAAACAAGATGAATGAGGGTTAAAGAGAGTGAGACAAGATGAATGAGGGTGAAAGAGAGTGAAACAAGATGAATGAGGGTTAAAGAGAGTGAAACATAATGAATGAGGGTCAAAGAGAGTGAAACAAGATGAATGAGGGTTAAAGGGAGTGAAACGAGATGAATGAGGGTAAAAGAGAGTGAAGCAAGACGAAGGAGTGTTAATGAGAGTGAACCAAGATGAATGAGGGTTAATGAGAGTGAAACAGGGTGAATGAGGGTTAAAGAGAGTGAAACAAGATGAAGGAGTGTTAATGAGAGTGAACCAAGATGAATGAGGGTTAAAGCGAGTGAAACAGGATGAATGAGGGTTAAAGAGAGTGCAACAAGATGAAGGAGGGTTAAGGAGTGTGAAACAAGATGAAGGAGAGTTAAAGACAGTGAAACATGATGAAGGAGGGTTAAAGAGAGTGAAACAAGGTAAATGACGTTTAAACAGAATGAAACAAGATGAAGGAGGGTTAAAGAGAGTGAAACAAGATGAAGGAGGGTTAAATAGAGTGAAACAGGATGAAGAAGGGTGAAAGAGAGTGAAACAAGATGAATGAGGGTGAAAGAGAGTGAGACAAGATGAATGAGGGTTAAATAGAGTGAAACAAGATGAAGAAGGGTGAAAGAGAGTGAAACAAGATGAATGAGGTTTAAAGAGAGTGAAACAAGGTAAATGACGTTTAAAGAGAATGAAACAAGATGAATGAGGGTTAAAGAGAGTGAAACAAAATGAAGGAGGGTTAAACAGAGTGAAACAAGATGAAGAAAGGTGAAAGAGAGTGAAACAAGATGCATGAAGGTTAAGGATAGTGAAACAAGATGCAGGTGGGTTAAAGAGAGTGAAACAAGATGAATGAGGGTTAAAGAGAGTGAGACAAGATGAACGAGGGTGAAAGAGAGTGAAACAAGATGAATGAGGTTTAAAGAGAGTGAAACAAGATAAACGGGTGTTAAAGAGAGTGAAACAAGATGAAAGAGGGTTAAAGACAGTGAAACAAGATGAAGGAGTGTTAAAGGGAGTGAAACAAGATGAATGACGGTAAAAGAGAGTGAAACAAAATGAATGAGGGTTAACGAGAGTGAAACAAGATGAATGAGGGTTAAACAGAGTGAAACTAGATGAATGAGGGTTAAAGAGAGTGAAGCAAGATGAAGAAGGGTGAAAGAGAATGAAACAAGATAAAGGAGAGTTAAACAGAGTGAAACAAGATGAAGGAGGGTGAAAGAGAATGAAACAAGATGAAGGGGCATTAAAGAGAGTGAAACAAGATGAAGGAGGGTTAAAGAGAGTGAAACAAGATGAATGAGGGGTAAAGGGAGTGAAACAAGATGAAGGAGGGTTAAACAGAGTGAAAGAAGATGAATGAGGGTTAAAGAGAGTGAAACAAGTCGAAGGAGGGTTAAAGAGAGTGAAACAAGATAAATGAATGTTAAGGAGAGTGAAACAAGATGAATGAGGGTTAAAGAGAGTGAAACAAAATGAAGGAGGGTTAAACAGAGTGAAACAAGATGAAGAATGGTGAAAGAGAGTGAAACAAGATGCATGAAGGTTAAGGAGAGTGAAACAAGACGAAGGTGGGTTAAAGAGAGTGAAACAAGATGAATGAGGGTTAAAGAGAGTGAGACAAGATGAATGAGGGTGAAAGAGAGTGAAACAAGATGAATGAGGGTTAAAGAGAGTGAAACATAATGAATGAGGGTCAAAGAGAGTGAAACAAGATGAATGAGGGTTAAAGGGAGTGAAACGAGATGAATGAGGGTAAAAGAGAGTGAAGCAAGACGAAGGAGTGTTAATGAGAGTGAACCAAGATGAATGAGGGTTAATGAGAGTGAAACAGGGTGAATGAGGGTTAAAGAGAGTGAAACAAGATGAAGGAGAGTTAAAGGCAGTGAAACATGATGAAGGAGGGTTAAAGAGAGTGAAACAAGATGAATGAGGGTTAAAGGGAGTGAATCAAGATGAATGAGGGTTAAAGAGAGTGAAACAAGATGAAGGAGTGTTAATGAGAGTGAACCAAGATAAATGAAGGTTAAGGAGAGTGAAACAAGATGAAGCAGGGTAAAAGAGAGTGAAACAAGATGAATGAGGGTTAAAGAGAGTGGGACAAGATGAGTGAGGATGAAAGAGAGTGAAACAAGATGAGTGAGGGTTAAAGAGAGTGAAACAAAATGAATGAGGGTTAAAGAGAGTGAAACAAGGTAAATGACAGTTAAACAGAGTGAAACAAGATGAAGCAGGGTGAAAGAGAGAGAAACAAGATGAATGAAGGTTAAGGAGAGTGAAACAAGACAAAGGTGGGTTAAAGAGAGTGAAACAAGATGAACGAGGGTTAAAGAGAGTGAGACAAGATGAATGAGGGTGAAAGAGAGTGAAACAAGATGAATGAGGGTTAAAGAGAGTGAAACATAATGAATGAGGGTCAAAGAGAGTGAAACAAGATGAATGAGGGTTAAAGAGAGTGAAACAAGATGAATGAGGGTTAAAGAGAGTGAAACATAATGAATGAGGGTCAAAGAGAGTGAAACAAGATGAATGAGGGTTAAAGGGAGTGAAACGAGATGAATGAGGGTAAAAGAGAGTGAAGCAAGACGAAGGAGTGTTAATGAGAGTGAACCAAGATGAATGAGGGTTAATGAGAGTGAAACAGGGTGAATGAGGGTTAAAGAGAGTGAAACAAGATGAAGGAGAGTTAAAGGCAGTGAAACATGATGAAGGAGGGTTAAAGAGAGTGAAACAAGATGAATGAGGGTTAAAGGGAGTGAATCAAGATGAATGAGGGTTAAAGAGAGTGAAACAAGATGAAGGAGTGTTAATGAGAGTGAACCAAGATAAATGAAGGTTAAGGAGAGTGAAACAAGATGAAGCAGGGTAAAAGAGAGTGAAACAAGATGAATGAGGGTTAAAGAGAGTGGGACAAGATGAGTGAGGATGAAAGAGAGTGAAACAAGATGAGTGAGGGTTAAAGAGAGTGAAACAAAATGAATGAGGGTTAAAGAGAGTGAAACAAGGTAAATGACAGTTAAACAGAGTGAAACAAGATGAAGCAGGGTGAAAGAGAGAGAAACAAGATGAATGAAGGTTAAGGAGAGTGAAACAAGACAAAGGTGGGTTAAAGAGAGTGAAACAAGATGAACGAGGGTGAAACAGAGTGAAACAAGATGAATGAGGTTTAAAGAGAGTGAAACAAGATAAACGGGCGTTAAAGAGAGTGAAACAAGATGAAAGAGGGTTAAAGACAGTGAAACAAGATGAAGGAGTGTTAAAGGGAGTGAAACAAGATGAATGACGGTTAAAGAGAGTGAAACAAAATGAATGAGGGTTAACGAGAGTGAAACAAGATGAATGAGGGTCAAACAGAGTGAAACTAGATGAATGAGGGTTAAAGAGAGTGAAGCAAGATGAATGAGGGTTAAACAGAGTGAAACAAGATGAATGAGGGTTAAAAAGGGTGAAACAAGATGAAGGAGGGTGAAAGAGAATGAAACAAGATAAAGGAGAGTTAAACAGAGTGAAACAAGATGAAGGAGAGTTAAAGAGAATGAAACAAGATGAAGGGGCATTAAAGAGAGTGAAACAAGATGAAGGAGGGTTAAAGAGAGTGAAACAAGATGAATGAGGGGTAAAGGGAGTGAAACAAGATGAAGGAGGGTTAAACAGAGTGAAAGAAGATGAATGAGGGTAAAAGAGAGTGAAACAAGTCGAAGGAGGGTTAAAGAGAGTGAAACAAGATAAATGAAGGTTAAGGAGAGTGAAACAAGATGAAGCAGGGTTAAAGAGAGTGAAACAAGATGAATGAGGGTTAAAGAGAGTGAAACAAAATGAAGGAGGGTTAAACAGAGTGAAACAAGATGAAGAATGGTGAAAGAGAGTGAAACAAGATGCATGAAGGTTAAGGAGAGTGAAACAAGACGAAGGTGGGTTAAAGAGAGTGAAACAAGATGAATGAGGGTTAAAGAGAGTGAGACAAGATGAATGAGGGTGAAAGAGAGTGAAACAAGATGAATGAGGGTTAAAGAGAGTGAAACATAATGAATGAGGGTCAAAGAGAGTGAAACAAGATGAATGAGGGTTAAAGGGAGTGAAACGAGATGAATGAGGGTAAAAGAGAGTGAAGCAAGACGAAGGAGTGTTAATGAGAGTGAACCAAGATGAATGAGGGTTAAAGAGAGTGAAACAGGGTGAATGAGGGTTAAAGAGAGTGCAACAAGATGAAGGAGGGTTAAAGAGAGTGAAACAAGATGAAGGAGAGTTAAAGGCAGTGAAACATGATGAAGGAGGGTTAAAGAGAGTGAAACAAGATGAATGAGGGTTAAAGGGAGTGAAACAAGATGAATGAGGGTTAAAGAGAGTGAAACAAGATGAAGGAGTGTTAATGAGAGTGAACCAAGATGAATGAGGGTTAAAGAGAGTGAAACAGGGTGAATGAGGGTTAAAGAGAGTGCAACAAGATGAAGGAGGGTTAAGGAGAGTGAAACAAGATGAAGGAGAGTTAAAGACAGTGAAACATGATGAAGGAGGGTTAAAGAGAGTGAAACAAGATGAAGGAGGGTTAACGAAAGTGAAACAAGATGAATGAGGGTTAAACAGACTGAAACAAGATGAATGAAGGTTAAAGAGAGTGAAGCAAGATGAATGGGGGTTAAACAGAGTGAAACAAGATGAATGAGGGTTAAAGAGGGTGAAACAAGATGAAGGAGGGTGAAAGAGAGTGAAACAAGATGAAGGAGAGTTAAACAGAGTGAAACGAGATGAAGAAGGGTGAAAGAGAATGAAACAAGATGAAGGGGCGTTAAAGAGAGTGAAACAAGATGAAGGAGGTTTAAAGAGAGTGAAACAAGATGAAGGGGCGTTAAAGAGAGTGAAACAAGATGAAGGAGGGATAAAGAGAGTGAAACAAGATGAAGGAGGGTTAAAGAGAGTGAAACAAGATGAATGACGGTTAAAGAGAGTGAAACAAAATGAATGAGGGTTAACGAGAGTGAAACAAGATGAATGAGGGTCAAACAGAGTGAAACTAGATGCATGAGGGTTAAAGAGAGTGAAGCAAGATGAATGAGGGTTAAACAGAGTGAAACAAGATGAATGAGGGTTAAAAAGGGTGAAACAAGAAGAAGGAGGGTGAAAGAGAATGAAACAAGATAAAGGAGAGTTAAACAGAGTGAAACAAGATGAAGGAGGGTGAAAGAGAATGAAACAACATGAAGGGGCATTAAAGAGAGTGCAACAAGATGAAGGAGGGTTAAAGAGAGTGAAACAAGATGAATGAGGGATAAAGGGAGTGAAACAAGATGAAGGAGGGTTAAACAGAGTGAAAGAAGATGAATGAGGGTTAAAGAGAGTGAAACAAGTCGAAGGAGGGTTAAAGAGAGTGAAACAAGATAAATGAAGGTTAAGGAGAGTGAAACAAGATGAAGCAGGGTTAAAGAGAGTGAAACAAGATGAATGAGGGTTAAAGAGAGTGAAACAAAATGAAGGAGGGTTAAACAGAGTGAAACAAGATGAAGAATGGTGAAAGAGAGTGAAACAAGATGCATGAAGGTTAAGGAGAGTGAAACAAGATGAAGGTGGGTTAAAGAGAGTGAAACAAGATGAATGAGGGTTAAAGAGAGTGAGACAAGATGAATGAGGGTGAAAGAGAGTGAAACAAGATGAATGAGGGTTAAAGAGAGTGAAACAAGATGAAGGAGGGTTAAAGAGAGTGAAACAAGATGAATGAGGGTTAAAGAGAGTGAAACGAAATGAATGAGGGTTAAAGAGAGTGAAACAAGATGAATGAGGGTTAAAGAGAGTGAAACAAATGAATGAGGGTTAAAGAGAGTGAACCAAGATGAATGAGGGTTAAAGAGAGTGAAACAGGGTGAATGATGGTTAAAGAGAGTGCAACAAGATGAAGGAGGGTTAAAGAGAGTGAAACAAGATGAATGAGGGTTAAAGGGAGTGAAACGAGATGAATGAGGGTTAAAGAGAGTGAAACAAGATCAAGGAGTGTTAATGAGAGTGATCCAAGATGAATGAGTGTTAAAGAGAGTGAAACAGGGTGAATGAGGGTTAAAGAGGGTGGAACAAGATGAAGGAGGGTTAAGGAGAGTGAGACAAGATGAATGAGGGTGAAAGAGAGTGAAACAAGATGAATGAGGGTTAAAGAGAGTGAGACAAGATGAATGAGGGTGAAAGAGAGTGAAACAAGATGAATGAGGGTTAAAGAGAGTGAAACATACTGAATGAGGGTCAAAGAGAGTGAAACAAGATGAATGAGGGTTAAAGGGAGTGAAACGAGATGAATGAGGGTAAAAGAGAGTGAAGCAAGAAGAAGGAGTGTTAATGAGAGTGAACCAAGATGAATGAGGGTTAAAGAGAGTGAAACAGGGTGAATGAGGGTTAAAGAGAGTGCAACAAGATGAAGGAGGGTTAAAGAGAGTGAAACAAGATGAAGGAGAGTTAAAGACAGTGAAACATGATGAAGGAGGGTTAAAGAGAGTGAAACAAGATGAATGAGGGTTAAAGGGAGTGAAACGAGATGAATGAGGGTTAAAGAGAGTGAAACAAGATGAAGGAGTGTTAATGAGAGTGAACCAAGATGAATGAGGGTTAAAGAGAGTGAAACAGGGTGAATGAGGGTTAAAGAGAGTGCAACAAGATGAAGGAGGGTTAAGGAGAGTGAAACAAGATGAAGGAGAGTTAAACAGACTGAAACAAGATGAATGAGGGTTAAAGAGAGAGAAGCAAGATGAATGGGGGTTAAACAGAGTGAAACAAGATGAATGAGGGTTAACGAAAGTGAAACAAGTTGAATGAGGGTTAAACAGACTGAAACAAGATGAATGAGGGTTAAAGAGAGTGAAGCAAGATGAATGGGGGTTAAACAGAGTGAAGCAAGATGAATGAGGGTTAAAGAGGGTGAAACAAGATGAAGGAGGGTGAAAGAGAGTGAAACAAGATGAAGGAGAGTTAAACAGAGTGAAACGAGATGAAGAAGGGTGAAAGAGAATGAAACAAGATGAAGGGGCGTTAAAGAGAGTGAAACAAGATGAACGAGGTTTAAAGAGAGTGAAACAAGATGAAGGGGCGTTAAGGAGAGTGAAACAAGATGAAGGAGGGATAAAGAGAGTGAAACAAGATGAAGGAGGGTTAAAGAGAGTGAAACAAGATGAATGAAGGTTAAAGAGAGTGAACCAAAATGAATGAGGGTTAAAGAGAGTGAAACAAGATGAATGAGGGTCAAACAGAGTGAAACTAGATGAATGAGGGTTAAAGAGAGTGAAGCAAGATGAATGAGGGTTAAACAGTGTGAAACAAGATGAATGAGGGTTAAAGAGGGTGAAACAAGATGAAGGAGGGTTAAAGTGAGTGAAACAAGATGAATGAGGGTCAAACAGAGTGAAACTAGATGAATGAGGGTTAAAGAGAGTGAAACAAGATGAAGGAGGGTTAAAGAGAGTGAAACAAGATGAATGAGGGGTAAAGAGAGTGAAACGAAATGAATGAGGGTTAAAGAGAGTGAAACAAGATGAATGAGGGTTAAAGAGAGTGAAACAAGATGAATGAGGGTTAAAGAGAGTGAATCAAGATGAATGAGGGTTAAAGGAGTGAAACAAGATGAAGGAGGGTTGAAGAGAGAGAAACAAGATGAATGAGGGTTAAAGAGAGTGAGACAAGATGAATGTGGGTGAAAGAGAGTGAAACAAGATGAATGAGGGTTAAAGAGAGTGAAACAAGATGAATGAGGGTTAAAGAGAGTGAAACAAGATGAAGGAGGGTTAAACAGAGTGAAACAAGATTAGGAAGGGTGATAGAGAGTGAAACATGATGAATGAAGGTTAAGGAGCGTGAAACAAGACGAAGGTGGGTTAAAGAGAGTGAAACAAGATGAATGAGGGTTAAAGAGAGTGAGACATAATGAATGAGGGTTAAAGAGAGTGAAACAAGATGAATGAGGGTTAAAGACAGTGAAACAAGACGAAGGCGGGTTAAAGAGAGTGAACCAAGATGAATGAGGGTTAAAGAGAGTGAAACAGGATGAATGATGATTAAAGAGAGTGCAACAAGATGAAGGAGGGTTAAACAGAGTGAAAGAAGATGAATGAGGGTTAAAGAGAGTGAAACAAGTCGAAGGAGGGTTAAAGAGAGTGAAACAAGATAAATGAAGGTTAAGGAGAGTGAAACAAGATGAAGCAGGGTTAAAGAGAGTGAAACAAGATGATTGAGGGTTAAAGAGAGTGAAACAAAATGAAGGAGGGTTAAACAGAGTGAAACAAGGTGAAGAATGGTGAAAGAGAGTGAAACAAGATGCATGAAGGTTAAGGAGAGTGAAACAAGACGAAGGTTGGTTAAACAGAGTGAAGCAAGATGAATGAGGGTTAAAGAGGGTGAAACAAGATGAAGGAGGGTGAAAGAGAGTGAAACAAGATGAAGGAGAGTTAAACAGAGTGAAACGAGATGAAGAAGGGTGAAAGAGAATGAAACAAGATGAAGGGGCGTTAAAGAGAGTGAAACAAGATGAAGGAGGTTTAAAGAGAGTGAAACAAGATGAAGGGGCGTTAAGGAGAGTGAAACAAGATGAAGGAGGGATAAAGAGAGTGAAACAAGATGAAGGAGGGTTAAAGAGAGTGAAACAAGATGAATGAAGGTTAAAGAGAGTGAACCAAAATGAATGAGGGTTAAAGAGAGTGAAACAAGATGAATGAGGGTCAAACAGAGTGAAACTAGATGAATGAGGGTTAAAGAGAGTGAAGCAAGATGAATGAGGGTTAAACAGTGTGAAACAAGATGAATGAGGGTTAAAGAGGGTGAAACAAGATGAAGGAGGGTTAAAGTGAGTGAAACAAGATGAAGGAGAGTGAAACAGAGTGAAACGAGATGAAGGAGGGTGAAAGAGAATGAAACAAGATGAAGGGGCGTTAAAGAGAGTGAAACAAGATGAATGAGGGTTAAAGAGAGTGAAACAAGATGAAGGAGGGTTAAAGAGAGTGAAACAAGATGAAGGAGGGTTAAAGAGAGTGAAACAAAATGAATGAGGGGTAAAGAGAGTGAAACGAAATGAATGAGCGTTAAAGAGAGTGAAACAAGATGAATGAGGGTTAAAGAGAGTGAAACAAGATGAATGAGGGTTAAAGAGAGTGAATCAAGATGAATGAGGGTTAAAGGAGTGAAACAAGATGAAGGAGGGTTGAAGAGAGAGAAACAAGATGAATGAGGGTTAAAGAGAGTGAGACAAGATGAATGTGGGTGAAAGAGAGTGAAACAAGATGAATGAGGGTTAAAGAGAGTGAAACAAGATGAATGAGGGTTAAAGAGAGTGAAACAAGATGAAGGAGGGTTAAACAGAGTGAAACAAGATTAGGAAGGGTGATAGAGAGTGAAACATGATGAATGAAGGTTAAGGAGCGTGAAACAAGACGAAGGTGGGTTAAAGAGAGTGAAACAAGATGAATGAGGGTTAAAGAGAGTGAGACATAATGAATGAGGGTTAAAGAGAGTGAAACAAGATGAATGAGGGTTAAAGACAGTGAAACAAGACGAAGGCGGGTTAAAGAGAGTGAACCAAGATGAATGAGGGTTAAAGAGAGTGAAACAGGATGAATGATGGTTAAAGAGAGTGCAACAAGATGAAGGAGGGTTAAACAGAGTGAAAGAAGATGAATGAGGGTTAAAGAGAGTGAAACAAGTCGAAGGAGGGTTAAAGAGAGTGAAACAAGATAAATGAAGGTTAAGGAGAGTGAAACAAGATGAAGCAGGGTTAAAGAGAGTGAAACAAGATGATTGAGGGTTAAAGAGAGTGAAACAAAATGAAGGAGGGTTAAACAGAGTGAAACAAGGTGAAGAATGGTGAAAGAGAGTGAAACAAGATGAAGGAGGGTGAAAGAGAATGAAACAAGATGAAGGGGCGTCAAAGAGAGTGAAACAAGATGAAGGAGGGGTAAAGGGAGTGAATCGACATGAAGGAGTGTTAAAGAGAGTGAAACAAGATGAATGAGGGTTAAAGTGAGTGAAACAAGATGAAGGAGGGTTAAACAGAGTGAAACAAGATGAATGAGAGTTAAAGAGAGTGAAACAAGTCGAAGGAGGGTTAAAGAGAGTAAAACAAGATGAATGAGGGTTAAAGAGAATGAAACAAGATGAATGAGGGTGAAAGAGAGTGAAACAAGATGAATGAGGGTTAAAGAGTGTGAAACAAGATGAAGGGGCATTAAAGAGAGTGAAACAAGATAAATGAAGGTTAAGGAGAGTGAAACAAGATGAAGCAGGGTTAAAGAGAGTGAAAAAAGGTAAATGACGGTTAAAGAGAGTGAAACAAAATCAATGAGGGTTAAAGAGAGTGAAGCAAGATGAATGAGGGTTAAACAGAGTGAAACAAGATGAATGAGGTTTAAAAAGGGTGAAACAAGATGAAGGAGGGTGAAAGAGAATGAAACAAGATAAAGGAGAGTTAAACAGAGTGAAACAAGATGAAGGAGGGTGAAAGAGAATGAAACAACATGAAGGGGCATTAAAGAGAGTGAAACAAGATGAAGGAGGGTTAAAGAGAGTGAAACAAGATGAATGAGGGGTAAAGGGAGTGAAACAAGATGAAGGAGGGTTAAAGAGAGTGAAACAAGATGAATGAGGATTAAAGAGAGTGAAACAAAATGAAGGAGGGTTAAACAGAGTGAAACAAGATGAATGAGGGTTAAAGAGAGTGAGACAAGATGAATGTGGGTGAAAGAGAGTGAAACAAGATGAATGAGGGTTAAAGAGAGTGAAACAAGATGAATGAGGGTTAAAGAGAGTGAAACAAGATGAAGGAGGGTTAAACAGAGTGAAACAAGATTAGGAAGGGTGATAGAGAGTGAAACATGATGAATGAAGGTTAAGGAGCGTGAAACAAGACGAAGGTGGGTTAAAGAGAGTGAAACAAGATGAATGAGGGTTAAAGAGAGTGAGACATAATGAATGAGGGTTAAAGAGAGTGAAACAAGATGAATGAGGGTTAAAGACAGTGAAACAAGACGAAGGCGGGTTAAAGAGAGTGAACCAAGATGAATGAGGGTTAAAGAGAGTGAAACAGGATGAATGATGGTTAAAGAGAGTGCAACAAGATGAAGGAGGGTTAAACAGAGTGAAAGAAGATGAATGAGGGTTAAAGAGAGTGAAACAAGTCGAAGGAGGGTTAAAGAGAGTGAAACAAGATAAATGAAGGTTAAGGAGAGTGAAACAAGATGAAGCAGGGTTAAAGAGAGTGAAACAAGATGAATGAGGGTTAAAGAGAGTGAAACAAAATGAATGAGGGTTAAAGAGAGTGAAGCAAGATGAAGGAGGGTTAAACAGAGTGAAACAAGATGAATGAGGGTTAAAGAGGGTGAAACAAGATGAAGGAGGGTGAAAGAGAGTGAAACAAGATGAATGAGGGTTAAAGAGAGTGAAACGAGATGAAAAAGGGTGAAAGAGAATGAAACAAGATGAAGGGGCGTTAAAGAGAGTGAAACAAGATGAAGGAAGTTTACATAGAGTGAAACAAGATGAAGGGGCGTTAAAGAGAGTAAAACAAGATGAAGGAGGGTTAAAGAGAGTGAAACAAGATGAATGAGGGTTAAAGAGAGTGAAACAAGATGAATGACGGTTAAAGAGAGTGAAACAAAATCAATGAGGGTTAAAGAGAGTGAAGCAAGATGAATGAGGGTTAAACAGAGTGAAACAAGATGAATGAGGTTTAAAAAGGGTGAAACAAGATGAAGGAGGGTGAAAGAGAATGAAACAAGATAAAGGAGAGTTAAACAGAGTGAAACAAGATGAAGGAGGGTGAAAGAGAATGAAACAACATGAAGGGGCATTAAAGAGAGTGAAACAAGATGAAGGAGGGTTAAAGAGAGTGAAACAAGATGAAGGAGGGTTAAAGAGAGTGAAACAAGATGAATGAGGGTTAAAGAGAGTGAGACAAGATGAATGAGGGTGAAAGAGAGTGAAACAAGATGAATGAGGGTTAAAGAGAGTGAGACAAGATGAATGAGGGTGAAAGAGAGTGAAACAAGATGAATGAGGGTTAAAGAGAGTGAAACATCCTGAATGAGGGTCAAAGAGAGTGAAACAAGATGAATGAGGGTTAAAGGGAGTGAAACGAGATGAATGAGGGTAAAAGAGAGTGAAGCAAGAAGAAGGAGTGTTAATGAGAGTGAACCAAGATGAATGAGGGTTAAAGAGAGTGAAACAGGGTGAATGAGGGTTAAAGAGAGTGCAACAAGATGAAGGAGGGTTAAAGAGAGTGAAACAAGATGAAGGAGAGTTAAAGACAGTGAAACATGATGAAGGAGGGTTAAAGAGAGTGAAACAAGATGAATGAGGGTTAAAGGGAGTGAAACGAGATGAATGAGGGTTAAAGAGAGTGAAACAAGATGAAGGAGTGTTAATGAGAGTGAACCAAGATGAATGAGGGTTAAAGAGAGTGAAACAGGGTGAATGAGGGTTAAAGAGAGTGCAACAAGATGAAGGAGGGTTAAGGAGAGTGAAACAAGATGAAGGAGAGTTAAACAGACTGAAACAAGATGAATGAGGGTTAAAGAGAGTGAAGCAAGATGAATGGGGGTTAAACAGAGTGAAACAAGATGAATGAGGGTTGACGAAAGTGAAACAAGTTGAATGAGGGTTAAACAGACTGAAACAAGATGAATGAGGGTTAAAGAGAGTGAAGCAAGATGAATGGGGGTTAAACAGAGTGAAGCAAGATGAATGAGGGTTAAAGAGGGTGAAACAAGATGAAGGAGGGTGAAAGAGAGTGAAACAAGATGAAGGAGAGTTAAACAGAGTGAAACGAGATGAAGAAGGGTGAAAGAGAATGAAACAAGATGAAGGGGCGTTAAAGAGAGTGAAACAAGATGAAGGAGGTTTAAAGAGAGTGAAACAAGATGAAGGGGCGTTAAAGAGAGTGAAACAAGATGAAGGAGGGATAAAGAGAGTGAAACAAGATGAAGGAGGGTTAAAGAGAGTGAAACAAGATGAATGAAGGTTAAAGAGAGTGAACCAAAATGAATGAGGGTTAAAGAGAGTGAAACAAGATGAATGAGGGTCAAACAGAGTGAAACTAGATGAATGAGGGTTAAAGAGAGTGAAGCAAGATGAATGAGGGTTAAACAGTGTGAAACAAGATGAATGAGGGTTAAAGAGGGTGAAACAAGATGAAGGAGGGTTAAAGTGAGTGAAACAAGATGAAGGAGAGTGAAACAGAGTGAAACGAGATGAAGGAGGGTGAAAGAGAATGAAACAAGATGAAGGGGCGTTAAAGAGAGTGAAACAAGATGAATGAGGGTTAAAGAGAGTGAAACAAGATGAAGGAGGGTTAAAGAGAGTGAAACAAGATGAAGGAGGGTTAAAGAGAGTGAAACAAGATGAATGAGGGGTAAAGAGAGTGAAACGAAATGAATGAGGGTTAAAGAGAGTGAAACAAGATGAATGAGGGTTAAAGAGAGTGAAACAAGATGAATGAGGGTTAAAGACAGTAAATCAAGATGAATGAGGGTTAAAGGAGTGAAACAAGATGAAGGAGGGTTGAAGAGAGAGAAACAAGATGAATGAGGGTTAAAGAGAGTGAGACAAGATGAATGTGGGTGAAAGAGAGTGAAACAAGATGAATGAGGGTTAAAGAGAGTGAAACAAGATGAATGAGGGTTAAAGAGAGTGAAACAAGATGAAGGAGGGTTAAACAGAGTGAAACAAGATTAGGAAGGGTGATAGAGAGTGAAACATGATGAATGAAGGTTAAGGAGCGTGAAACAAGACGAAGGTGGGTTAAAGAGAGTGAAACAAGATGAATGAGCGTTAAAGAGAGTGAGACATAATGAATGAGGGTTAAAGAGAGTGAAACAAGATGAATGAGGGTTAAAGACAGTGAAACAAGACGAAGGCGGGTTAAAGAGAGTGAACCAAGATGAATGAGGGTTAAAGAGAGTAAAACAGGATGAATGATGGTTAAAGAGAGTGCAACAAGATGAAGGAGGGTTAAACAGAGTGAAAGAAGATGAATGAGGGTTAAAGAGAGTGAAACAAGTCGAAGGAGGGTTAAAGAGAGTGAAACAAGGTAAATGAAGGTTAAGGAGAGTGAAACAAGATGAAGCAGGGTTAAAGAGAGTGAAACAAGATGAATGAGGGTTAAAGAGAGTGAAACAAAATGAAGGAGGGTTAAACAGAGTGAAACAAGGTGAAGAATGGTGAAAGAGAGTGAAACAAGATGCATGAAGGTTAAGGAGAGTGAAACAAGACGAAGGTTGGTTAAAGAGAGTGAAACAAGATGAATGAGGGTTAAAGAGAGTGAAACAAGATGAAGGAGGGTGAAAGAGAATGAAACAAGATGAAGGGGCGTCAAAGAGAGTGAAACAAGATGAAGGAGGGGTAAAGGTAGTGAATCGACATGAAGGAGTGTTAAAGAGAGTGAAACAAGATGAATGAGGGTTAAAGTGAGTGAAACAAGATGAAGGAGGGTTAAACAGAGTGAAACAAGATGAATGAGAGTCAAAGAGAGTGAAACAAGTCGAAGGAGGGTTAAAGAGAGTAAAACAAGATGAATGAGGGTTAAAGAGAATGAAACAAGATGAATGAGGGTTAAAGAGAGTGAAACAAGATGAATGAGGGTTAAAGAGTGTGAAACAAGATGAAGGGGCATTAAAGAGAGTGAAACAAGATAAATGAAGGTTAAGGAGAGTGAAACAAGATGAAGCAGGGTTAAAGAGAGTGAAAAAAGGTAAATGACGGTTAAAGAGAGTGAAACAAAATCAATGAGGGTTAAAGAGAGTGAAGCAAGATGAATGAGGGTTAAACAGAGTGAAACAAGATGAATGAGGTTTAAAAAGGGTGAAACAAGATGAAGGAGGGTGAAAGAGAATGAAACAAGATAAAGGAGAGTTAAACAGAGTGAAACAAGATGAAGGAGGGTGAAAGAGAATGAAACACCATGAAGGGGCATTAAAGAGAGTGAAACAAGATGAAGGAGGGTTAAAGAGAGTGAAACAAGATGAATGAGGGGTAAAGGGAGTGAAACGAGATGAAGGAGGGTTAAAGAGAGTGAAACAAGATGAATGAGGATTAAAGAGAGTGAAACAAAATGAAGGAGGGTTAAACAGAGTGAAACAAGATGAATGAGGGTTAAAGAGAGTGAGACAAGATGAATGTGGGTGAAAGAGAGTGAAACAAGATGAATGAGGGTTAAAGAGAGTGAAACAAGATGAATGAGGGTTAAAGAGAGTGAAACAAGATGAAGGAGGGTTAAACAGAGTGAAACAAGATTAGGAAGGGTGATAGAGAGTGAAACATGATGAATGAAGGTTAAGGAGCGTGAAACAAGACGAAGGTGGGTTAAAGAGAGTGAAACAAGATGAATGAGGGTTAAAGAGAGTGAGACATAATGAATGAGGGTTAAAGAGAGTGAAACAAGATGAATGAGGGTTAAAGACAGTGAAACAAGACGAAGGCGGGTTAAAGAGTGTGAACCAAGATGAATGAGGGTTAAAGAGAGTGAAACAGGATGAATGATGGTTAAAGAGAGTGCAACAAGATGAAGGAGGGTTAAACAGAGTGAAAGAAGATGAATGAGGGTTAAAGAGAGTGAAACAAGTCGAAGGAGGGTTAAAGAGAGTGAAACAAGATAAATGAAGGTTAAGGAGAGTGAAACAAGATGAAGCAGGGTTAAAGAGAGTGAAACAAGATGAATGAGGGTTAAAGACAGTGAAACAAGACGAAGGCGGGTTAAAGAGAGTGAACCAAGATGAATGAGGGTTAAAGAGAGTGAAACAGGATGAATGATGGTTAAAGAGAGTGCAACAAGATGAAGGAGGGTTAAACAGAGTGAAAGAAGATGAATGAGGGTTAAAGAGAGTGAAACAAGTCGAAGGAGGGTTAAAGAGAGTGAAACAAGATAAATGAAGGTTAAGGAGAGTGAAACAAGATGAAGCAGGGTTAAAGAGAGTGAAACAAGGTGAATGAGGGTTAAAGAGAGTGAAACAAAATGAAGGAGGGTTAAACAGAGTGAAACAAGGTGAAGAATGGTGAAAGAGAGTGAAACAAGATGCATGAAGGTTAAGGAGAGTGAAACAAGACGAAGGTTGGTTAAAGAGAGTGAAACAAGATGAATGAGGGTTAAAGAGAGTGAAACAAGATGAAGGAGGGTGAAAGAGAATGAAACAAGATGAAGGGGCGTCAAAGAGAGTGAAACAAGATGAAGGAGGGGTAAAGGGAGTGAATCGACATGAAGGAGTGTTAAAGAGATTGAAACAAGATGAATGAGGGTTAAAGTGAGTGAAACAAGATGAAGGAGGGTTAAACAGAGTGAAACAAGATGAATGAGAGTTAAAGAGAGTGAAACAAGTCGAAGGAGGGTTAAAGAGAGTAAAACAAGATGAATGAGGGTTAAAGAGAATGAAACAAGATGAATGAGGGTTAAAGAGAGTGAAACAAAATGAATGAGGGTTAAAGAGTGTGAAACAAGATGAAGGGGCATTAAAGAGAGTGAAACAAGATAAATGAAGGTTAAGGAGAGTGAAACAAGATGAATGAGGGTTAAAGAGAGTGAAGCAAGATGAATGAGGGTTAAACAGAGTGAAACAAGATGAATGAGGTTTAAAAAGGGTGAAACAAGATGAAGGAGGGTGAAAGAGAATGAAACAAGATAAAGGAGAGTTAAACAGAGTGAAACAAGATGAAGGAGGGGTAAAGGGAGTGAATCGACATGAAGGAGTGTTAAAGAGATTGAAACAAGATGAATGAGGGTTAAAGTGAGTGAAACAAGATGAAGGAGGGTTAAACAGAGTGAAACAAGATGAATGAGAGTTAAAGAGAGTGAAACAAGTCGAAGGAGGGTTAAAGAGAGTAAAACAAGATGAATGAGGGTTAAAGAGAATGAAACAAGATGAATGAGGGTTAAAGAGAGTGAAGCAAGATGAATGAGGGTTAAACAGAGTGAAACAAGATGAATGAGGTTTAAAAAGGGTGAAACAAGATGAAGGAGGGTGAAAGAGAATGAAACAAGATAAAGGAGAGTTAAACAGAGTGAAACAAGATGAAGGAGGGTGAAAGAGAATGAAACAACATGAAGGGGCATTAAAGAGAGTGAAACAAGATGAAGGAGGGTTAAAGAGAGTGAAACAAGATGAATGAGGGGTAAAGGGAGTGAAACAAGATGAAGGAGGGTTAAAGAGAGTGAAACAAGATGAATGAGGATTAAAGAGAGTGAAACAAAATGAAGGAGGGTTAAACAGAGTGAAACAAGATGAATGAGGGTTAAAGAGAGTGAGACAAGATGAATGTGGGTGAAAGAGAGTGAAACAAGATGAATGAGGGTTAAAGAGAGTGAAACAAGATGAATGAGGGTTAAAGAGAGTGAAACAAGATGAAGGAGGGTTAAACAGAGTGAAACAAGATTTGGAAGGGTGATAGAGAGTGAAACATGATGAATGAAGGTTAAGGAGCGTGAAACAAGACGAAGGTGGGTTAAAGAGAGTGAAACAAGATGAATGAGGGTTAAAGAGAGTGAGACATAATGAATGAGGGTTAAAGAGAGTGAAACAAGATGAATGAGGGTTAAAGACAGTGAAACAAGACGAAGGCGGGTTAAAGAGAGTGAACCAAGATGAATGAGGGTTAAAGAGAGTAAAACAGGATGAATGATGGTTAAAGAGAGTGCAACAAGATGAAGGAGGGTTAAACAGAGTGAAAGAAGATGAATGAGGGTTAAAGAGAGTGAAACAAGTCGAAGGAGGGTTAAAGAGAGTGAAACAAGATAAATGAAGGTTAAGGAGAGTGAAACAAGATGAAGCAGGGTTAAAGAGAGTGAAACCAGATGAATGAGGGTTAAAGAGAGTGAAACAAAATGAAGGAGGGTTAAACAGAGTGAAACAAGGTGAAGAATGGTGAAAGAGAGTGAAACAAGATGCATGAAGGTTAAGGAGAGTGAAACAAGACGAAGGTTGGTTAAAGAGAGTGAAACAAGATGAATGAGGGTTAAAGAGAGTGAAACAAGATGAAGGAGGGTGAAAGAGAATGAAACAAGATGAAGGGGCGTCAAAGAGAGTGAAACAAGATGAAGGAGGGGTAAAGGGAGTGAATCGACATGAAGGAGTGTTAAAGAGAGTGAAACAAGATGAATGAGGGTTAAAGTGAGTGAAACAAGATGAAGGAGGGTTATACAGAGTGAAACAAGATGAATGAGAGTTAAAGAGAGTGAAACAAGTCGAAGGAGGGTTAAAGAGAGTAAAACAAGATGAATGAGGGTTAAAGAGTGTGAAACAAGATGAAGGGGCATTAAAGAGAGTGAAACAAGATAAATGAAGGTTAAGGAGAGTGAAACAAGATGAAGCAGGGTTAAAGAGAGTGAAAAAAGGTAAATGACGGTTAAAGAGAGTGAAACAAAATCAATGAGGGTTAAAGAGAGTGAAGCAAGATGAATGAGGGTTAAACAGAGTGAAACAAGATGAATGAGGTTTAAAAAGGGTGAAACAAGATGAAGGAGGGTGAAAGAGAATGAAACAAGATAAAGGAGAGTTAAACAGAGTGAAACAAGATGAAGGAGGGTGAAAGAGAATGAAACAACATGAAGGGGCATTAAAGAGAGTGAAACAAGATGAAGGAGGGTTAAAGAGAGTGAAACAAGATGAATGAGGGGTAAAGGGAGTGAAACGAGATGAAGGAGGGTTAAAGAGAGTGAAACAAGATGAATGAGGATTAAAGAGAGTGAAACAAAATGAAGGAGGGTTAAACAGAGTGAAACAAGATGAATGAGGGTTAAAGAGAGTGAGACAAGATGAATGTGGGTGAAAGAGAGTGAAACAAGATGAATGAGGGTTAAAGAGAGTGAAACAAGATGAATGAGGGTTAAAGAGAGTGAAACAAGATGAAGGAGGGTTAAACAGAGTGAAACAAGATTAGGAAGGGTGATAGAGAGTGAAACATGATGAATGAAGGTTAAGGAGCGTGAAACAAGACGAAGGTGGGTTAAAGAGAGTGAAACAAGATGAATGAGGGTTAAAGAGAGTGAGACATAATGAATGAGGGTTAAAGAGAGTGAAACAAGATGAATGAGGGTTAAAGACAGTGAAACAAGACGAAGGCGGGTTAAAGAGAGTGAACCAAGATGAATGAGGGTTAAAGAGAGTGAAACAGGATGAATGATGGTTAAAGAGAGTGCAACAAGATGAAGGAGGGTTAAACAGAGTGAAAGAAGATGAATGAGGGTTAAAGAGAGTGAAACAAGTCGAAGGAGGGTTAAAGAGAGTGAAACAAGATAAATGAAGGTTAGGGAGAGTGAAACAAGATGAAGCAGGGTTAAAGAGAGTGAAACAAGATGAATGAGGGTTAAAGACAGTGAAACAAGACGAAGGCGGGTTAAAGAGAGTGAACCAAGATGAATGAGGGTTAAAGAGAGTGAAACAGGATGAATGATGGTTAAAGAGAGTGCAACAAGATGAAGGAGGGTTAAACAGAGTGAAAGAAGATGAATGAGGGTTAAAGAGAGTGAAACAAGTCGAAGGAGGGTTAAAGAGAGTGAAACAAGATAAATGAAGGTTAAGGAGAGTGAAACAAGATGAAGCAGGGTTAAAGAGAGTGAAACAAGGTGAATGAGGGTTAAAGAGAGTGAAACAAAATGAAGGAGGGTTAAACAGAGTGAAACAAGGTGAAGAATGGTGAAAGAGAGTGAAACAAGATGCATGAAGGTTAAGGAGAGTGAAACAAGACGAAGGTTGGTTAAAGAGAGTGAAACAAGATGAATGAGGGTTAAAGAGAGTGAAACAAGATGAAGGAGGGTGAAAGAGAATGAAACAAGATGAAGGGGCGTCAAAGAGAGTGAAACAAGATGAAGGAGGGGTAAAGGGAGTGAATCGACATGAAGGAGTGTTAAAGAGAGTGAAACAAGATGAATGAGGGTTAAAGTGAGTGAAACAAGATGAAGGAGGGTTAAACAGAGTGAAACAAGATGAATGAGAGTTAAAGAGAGTGAAACAAGTCGAAGGAGGGTTAAAGAGAGTAAAACAAGATGAATGAGGGTTAAAGAGAATGAAACAAGATGAATGAGGGTTAAAGAGAGTGAAACAAGATGAATGAGGGTTAAAGAGTGTGAAACAAGATGAAGGGGCATTAAAGAGAGTGAAACAAGATAAATGAAGGTTAAGGAGAGTGAAACAAGATGAAGCAGGGTTAAAGAGAGTGAAAAAAGGTAAATGACGGTTAAAGAGAGTGAAACAAAATCAATGAGGGTTAAAGAGAGTGAAGCAAGATGAATGAGGGTTAAACAGAGTGAAACAAGATGAATGAGGTTTAAAAAGGGTGAAACAAGATGAAGGAGGGTGAAAGAGAATGAAACAAGATAAAGGAGAGTTAAACAGAGTGAAACAAGATGAAGGAGGGTGAAAGAGAATGAAACAACATGAAGGGGCATTAAACAGAGTGAAACAAGATGAAGGAGGGTTAAAGAGAGTGAAACAAGATGAATGAGGGGTAAAGGGAGTGAAACAAGATGAAGGAGGGTTAAAGAGAGTGAAACAAGATGAATGAGGATTAAAGAGAGTGAAACAAAATGAAGGAGGGTTAAACAGAGTGAAACAAGATGAATGAGGGTTAAAGAGAGTGAGACAAGATGAATGTGGGTGAAAGAGAGTGAAACAAGATGAATGAGGGTTAAAGAGAGTGAAACAAGATGAATGAGGGTTAAAGAGAGTGAAACAAGATGAAGGAGGGTTAAACAGAGTGAAACAAGATTAGGAAGGGTGATAGAGAGTGAAACATGATGAATGAAGGTTAAGGAGCGTGAAACAAGACGAAGGTGGGTTAAAGAGAGTGAAACAAGATGAATGAGGGTTAAAGAGAGTGAGACATAATGAATGAGGGTTAAAGAGAGTGAAACAAGATGAATGAGGGTTAAAGACAGTGAAACAAGACGAAGGCGGGTTAAAGAGAGTGAACCAAGATGAATGAGGGTTAAAGAGAGTGAAACAGGATGACTGATGGTTAAAGAGAGTGCAACAAGATGAAGGAGGGTTAAACAGAGTGAAAGAAGATGAATGAGGGTTAAAGAGAGTGAAACAAGTCGAAGGAGGGTTAAAGAGAGTGAAACAAGATAAATGAAGGTTAAGGAGAGTGAAACAAGATGAAGCAGGGTTAAAGAGAGTGAAACAAGATGAATGAGGGTTAAAGAGAGTGAAACAAAATGAAGGAGGGTTAAACAGAGTGAAACAAGGTGAAGAATGGTGAAAGAGAGTGAAACAAGATGCATGAAGGTTAAGGAGAGTGAAACAAGACGAAGGTTGGTTAAAGAGAGTGAAACAAGATGAATGAGGGTTAAAGAGAGTGAAACAAGATGAAGGAGGGTGAAAGAGAATGAAACAAGATGAAGGGGCGTCAAAGAGAGTGAAACAAGATGAAGGAGGGGTAAAGGGAGTGAATCGACATGAAGGAGTGTTAAAGAGAGTGAAACAAGATGAATGAGGGTTAAAGTGAGTGAAACAAGATGAAGGAGGGTTAAACAGAGTGAAACAAGATGAATGAGAGTTAAAGAGAGTGAAACAAGTCGAAGGAGGGTTAAAGAGAGTAAAACAAGATGAATGAGGGTTAAAGAGAATGAAACAAGATGAATGAGGGTTAAAGAGAGTGAAACAAGATGAATGAGGGTTAAAGAGTGTGAAACAAGATGAAGGGGCATTAAAGAGAGTGAAACAAGATAAATGAAGGTTAAGGAGAGTGAAACAAGATGAAGCAGGGTTAAAGAGAGTGAAAAAAGGTAAATGACGGTTAAAGAGAGTGAAACAAAATCAATGAGGGTTAAAGAGAGTGAAGCAAGATGAATGAGGGTTAAACAGAGTGAAACAAGATGAATGAGGTTTAAAAAGGGTGAAACAAGATGAAGGAGGGTGAAAGAGAATGAAACAAGATAAAGGAGAGTTAAACAGAGTGAAACAAGATGAAGGAGGGTGGAAGAGAATGAAACAACATGAAGGGGCATTAAAGAGAGTGAAACAAGATGAAGGAGGGTTAAAGAGAGTGAAACAAGATGAATGAGGGGTAACGGGAGTGAAACAAGATGAAGGAGGGTTAAAGAGAGTGAAACAAGATGAATGAGGATTAAAGAGAGTGAAACAAAATGAAGGAGGGTTAAACAGAGTGAAACAAGATGAATGAGGGTTAAAGAGAGTGAGACAAGATGCATGTGGGTGAAAGAGAGTGAAACAAGATGAATGAGGGTTAAAGAGAGTGAAACAAGATGAATGAGGGTTAAAGAGAGTGAAACAAGATGAAGGAGGGTTAAACAGAGTGAAACAAGATTAGGAAGGGTGATAGAGAGTGAAACATGATGAATGAAGGTTAAGGAGCGTGAAACAAGACGAAGGTGGGTTAAAGAGAGTGAAACAAGATGAATGAGGGTTAAAGAGAGTGAGACATAATGAATGAGGGTTAAAGAGAGTGAAACAAGATGAATGAGGGTTAAAGACAGTGAAACAAGACGAAGGCGGGTTAAAGAGAGTGAACCAAGATGAATGAGGGTTAAAGAGAGTGAAACAGGATGAATGATGGTTAAAGAGAGTGCAACAAGATGAAGGAGGGTTAAACAGAGTGAAAGAAGATGAATGAGGGTTAAAGAGAGTGAAACAAGTCGAAGGAGGGTTAAAGAGAGTGAAACAAGATAAATGAAGGTTAAGGAGAGTGAAACAAGATGAAGCAGGGTTAAAGAGAGTGAAACAAGATGAATGAGGGTTAAAGAGAGTGAAACAAAATGAAGGAGGGTTAAACAGAGTGAAACAAGGTGAAGAATGGTGAAAGAGAGTGAAACAAGATGCATGAAGGTTAAGGAGAGTGAAACAAGACGAAGGTTGGTTAAAGAGAGTGAAACAAGATGAAGGAGGGTTAAAGAGAGTGAAACAAGATGAATGAGGGGTAAAGGGAGTGAAACAAGATGAAGGAGGGTTAAAGAGAGTGAAACAAGATGAATGAGGATTAAAGAGAGTGAAACAAAATGAAGGAGGGTTAAACAGAGTGAAACAAGATGAAGAATGGTGAAAGAGAGTGAAACAAGATGCATGAAGGTTAAGGAGAGTGAAACCAGACGAAGGTGGGTTAAAGAGAGTGAAACAAGATGAATGAGGGTTAAAGAGAGTGAGACAAGATGAATGAGGGTGAAAGAGAGTGAAACAAGATGAATGAGGGTTAAAGAGAGTGAGACAAGATGAATGAGGGTGAAAGAGAGTGAAACAAGATGAATGAGGGTTAAAGAGAGTGAAACATACTGAATGAGGGTCAAAGAGAGTGAAACAAGATGAATGAGGGTTAAAGGGAGTGAAACCAGATGAATGAGGGTAAAAGAGAGTGAAGCAAGAAGAAGGAGTGTTAATGAGAGTGAACCAAGATGAATGAGGGTTAAAGAGAGTGAAACAGGGTGAATGAGGGTTAAAGAGAGTGCAACAAGATGAAGGAGGGTTAAAGAGAGTGAAACAAGATGAAGGAGAGTTAAAGACAGTGAAACATGATGAAGGAGGGTTAAAGAGAGTGAAACAAGATGAATGAGGGTTAAAGGGAGTGAAACGAGATGAATGAGGGTTAAAGAGAGTGAAACAAGATGAAGGAGTGTTAATGAGAGTGAACCAAGATGAATGAGGGTTAAAGAGAGTGAAACAGGGTGAATGAGGGTTAAAGAGAGTGCAACAAGATGAAGGAGGGTTAAGGAGAGTGAAACAAGATGAAGGAGAGTTAAACAGACTGAAACAAGATGAATGAGGGTTAAAGAGAGTGAAGCAAGATGAATGGGGGTTAAACAGAGTGAAACAAGATGAATGAGGGTTAACGAAAGTGAAACAAGTTGAATGAGGGTTAAACAGACTGAAACAAGATGAATGAGGGTTAAAGAGAGTGAAGCAAGATGAATGGGGGTTAAACAGAGTGAAGCAAGATGAATGAGGGTTAAAGAGGGTGAAACAAGATGAAGGAGGGTGAAAGAGAGTGAAACAAGATGAAGGAGAGTTAAACAGAGTGAAACGAGATGAAGAAGGGTGAAAGAGAATGAAACAAGATGAAGGGGCGTTAAAGACAGTGAAACAAGATGAAGGAGGTTTAAAGAGAGGGAAACAAGATGAAGGGGCGTTAAAGAGAGTGAAACAAGATGAAGGAGGGATAAAGAGAGTGAAACAAGATGAAGGAGGGTTAAAGAGAGTGAAACAAGATGAATGACGGTTAAAGAGAGTGAACCAAAATGAATGAGGGTTAAAGAGAGTGAAACAAGATGAATGAGGGTCAAACAGAGTGAAACTAGATGAATGAGGGTTAAAGAGAGTGAAGCAAGATGAATGAGGGTTAAACAGTGTGAAACAAGATGAATGAGGGTTAAAGAGGGTGAAACAAGATGAAGGAGGGTTAAAGTGAGTGAAACAAGATGAAGGAGAGTGAAACAGAGTGAAACGAGATGAAGGAGGGTGAAAGAGAATGAAACAAGATGAAGGGGCGTTAAAGAGAGTGAAACAAGATGAATGAGGGTTAAAGAGAGTGAAACAAGATGAAGGAGGGTTAAAGAGAGTGAAACAAGATGAAGGAGGGTTAAAGAGAGTGAAACAAGATGAATGAGGGGTAAAGAGAGTGAAACGAAATGAATGAGGGTTAAAGAGAGTGAAACAAGATGAATGAGGGTTAAAGAGAGTGAAACAAGATGAAGGAGGGTGAAAGAGAATGAAACAAGATAAAGGAGGTTTAAAGAGAGTGAATCAAGATGAATGAGGGTTAAAGGAGTGAAACAAGATGAAGGAGGGTTGAAGAGAGAGAAACAAGATGAATGAGGGTTAAAGAGAGTGAGACAAGATGAATGTGGGTGAAAGAGAGTGAAACTAGATGAATGAGGGTTAAAGAGAGTGAAACAAGATGAATGAGGGTTAAAGAGAGTGAAACAAGATGAAGGAGGGTTAAACAGAGTGAAATAAGATTAGGAAGGGTGATAGAGAGTGAAACATGATGAATGAAGGTTAAGGAGCGTGAAACAAGACGAAGGTGGGTTAAAGAGAGTGAAACAAGATGAATGAGGGTTAAAGAGAGTGAGACATAATGAATGAGGGTTAAAGAGAGTGAAACAAGATGAATGAGGGTTAAAGAGAGTGAACCAAGATGAATGAGGGTTAAAGAGAGTGAAACAGGATGAATGATGGTTAAAGAGAGTGCAACAAGATGAAGGAGGGTTAAACAGAGTGAAAGAAGATGAATGAGGGTTAAAGAGAGTGAAACAAGTCGAAGGAGGGTTAAAGAGAGTGAAACAAGATAAATGAAGGTTAAGGAGAGTGAAACAAGATGAAGCAGGGTTAAAGAGAGTGAAACAAGATGAATGAGGGTTAAAGAGAGTGAAACAAAATGAAGGAGGGTTAAACAGAGTGAAACAAGGTGAAGAATGGTGAAAGAGAGTGAAACAAGATGCATGAAGGTTAAGGAGAGTGAAACAAGACGAAGGTTGGTTAAAGAGAGTGAAACAAGATGAATGAGGGTTAAAGAGAGTGAAACAAGATGAAGGAGGGTGAAAGAGAATGAAACAAGATGAAGGGGCGTCAAAGAGAGTGAAACAAGATGAAGGAGGGGTAAAGGGAGTGAATCGACATGAAGGAGTGTTAAAGAGAGTGAAACAAGATGAATGAGGGTTAAAGTGAGTGAAACCAGATGAAGGAGGGTTAAACAGAGTGAAACAAGATGAATGAGAGTTAAAGAGAGTGAAACAAGTCGAAGGAGGGTTAAAGAGAGTAAAACAAGATGAATGAGGGTTAAAGAGAATGAAACAAGATGAATGAGGGTTAAAGAGAGTGAAACAAGATGAATGAGGGTTAAAGAGTGTGAAACAAGATGAAGGGGCATTAAAGAGAGTGAAACAAGATAAATGAAGGTTAAGGAGAGTGAAACAAGATGAATGAGGGGTAAAGGGAGTGAAACAAGATGAAGGAGGGTTAAAGAGAGTGAAACAAGATGAATGAGGATTAAAGAGAGTGAAACAAAATGTAGGAGGGTTAAAGAGAGTGAAGCAAGATGAATGAGGGTTAAACAGAGTGAAACAAGATGAATGAGGTTTAAAAAGGGTGAAACAAGATGAAGGAGGGTGAAAGAGAATGAAACAAGATAAAGGAGAGTTAAACAGAGTGAAACAAGATGAAGGAGGGTGAAAGAGAATGAAACAACATGAAGGGGCATTAAAGAGAGTGAAACAAGATGAAGGACGGTTAAAGAGAGTGAAACAAGATGAATGAGGGGTAAAGGGAGTGAAACAAGATGAAGGAGGGTTAAAGAGAGTGAAACAAGATGAATGAGGATTAAAGAGAGTGAAACAAAATGTAGGAGGGTTAAACAGAGTGAAACAAGATGAATGAGGGTTAAAGAGAGTGAGACAAGATGAATGTGGGTGAAAGAGAGTGAAACAAGATGAATGAGGGTTAAAGAGAGTGAAACAAGATGAATGAGGGTTAAAGAGAGTGAAACAAGATGAAGGAGGGTTAAACAGAGTGAAACAAGATTAGGAAGGGTGATAGAGAGTGAAACATGATGAATGAAGGTTAAGGAGCGTGAAACAAGACGAAGGTGGGTTAAAGAGAGTGAAACAAGATGAATGAGGGTTAAAGAGAGTGAGACATAATGAATGAGGGTTAAAGAGAGTGAAACAAGATGAATGAGGGTTAAAGACAGTGAAACAAGACGAAGGCGGGTTAAAGAGAGTGAACCAAGATGAATGAGGGTTAAAGAGAGTGAAACAGGATGAATGATGGTTAAAGAGAGTGCAACAAGATGAAGGAGGGTTAAACAGAGTGAAAGAAGATGAATGAGGGTTAAAGAGAGTGAAACAAGTCGAAGGAGGGTTAAAGAGAGTGAAACAAGATAAATGAAGGTTAAGGAGAGTGAAACAAGATGAAGCAGGGTTAAAGAGAGTGAAACAAGATGAATGAGGGTTAAAGAGAGTGAAACAAAATGAATGAGGGTTAAAGAGAGTGAAGCAAGATGAAGGAGGGTTAAACAGAGTGAAACAAGATGAATGAGGGTTCAAGAGGGTGAAACAAGATGAAGGAGGGTGAAAGAGAGTGAAACAAGATGAATGAGGGTTAAAGAGAGTGAAACGAGATGAAGAAGGGTGAAAGAGAATGAAACAAGATGAAGGGGCGTTAAAGAGAGTGAAACAAGATGAAGGAAGTTTACAGAGAGTGAAACAAGATGAAGGGGCGTTAAAGAGAGTAAAACAAGATGAAGGAGGGTTAAAGAGAGTGAAACAAGATGAATGAGGGTTAAAGAGAGTGAAACAAGATGAATGACGGTTAAAGAGAGTGAAACAAAATCAATGAGGGTTAAAGAGAGTGAAGCAAGATGAATGAGGGTTAAACAGAGTGAAACAAGATGAATGAGGTTTAAAAAGGGTGAAACAAGATGAAGGAGGGTGAAAGAGAATGAAACAAGATAAAGGAGAGTTAAACAGAGTGAAACAAGATGAAGGAGGGTGAAAGAGAATGAAACAACATGAAGGGGCATTAAAGAGAGTGAAACAAGATGAAGGAGGGTTAAAGAGAGTGAAACAAGATGAATGAGGGGTAAAGGGAGTGAAACAAGATGAAGGAGGGTTAAAGAGAGTGAAACAAGATGAATGAGGATTAAAGAGAGTGAAACAAAATGAAGGAGGGTTAAACAGAGTGAAACAAGATGAAGAATGGTGAAAGAGAGTGAAACAAGATGCATGAAGGTTAAGGAGAGTGAAACAAGACGAAGGTGGGTTAAAGAGAGTGAAACAAGATGAATGAGGGTTAAAGAGAGTGAGACAAGATGAATGAGGGTGAAAGAGAGTGAAACAAGATGAATGAGGGTTAAAGAGAGTGAGACAAGATGAATGAGGGTGAAAGAGAGTGAAACAAGATGAATGAGGGTTAAAGAGAGTGAAACATACTGA
The DNA here is from genome assembly GCF_047496885.1 of Scyliorhinus torazame. NCBI lineage: Eukaryota > Metazoa > Chordata > Chondrichthyes > Carcharhiniformes > Scyliorhinidae > Scyliorhinus > Scyliorhinus torazame. Next base: position 153,228,310 of record NC_092724.1, on the reverse strand, counting down.
ATGAGGGTCAAAGAGAGTGAAACAAGATGAATGAGGGTTAAAGGGAGTGAAACGAGATGAATGAGGGTAAAAGAGAATGAAGCAAGAAGAAGGAGTGTTAATGAGAGTGAACCAAGATGAATGAGGGTTAAAGAGAGTGAAACAGGGTGAATGAGGGTTAAAGAGAGTGCAACAAGATGAAGGAGGGTTAAAGAGAGTGAAACAAGATGAAGGAGAGTTAAAGACAGTGAAACATGATGAAGGAGGGTTAAAGAGAGTGAAACAAGATGAATGAGGGTTAAAGGGAGTGAAACGAGATGAATGAGGGTTAAAGAGAGGGAAACAAGATGAAGGAGTGTTAATGAGAGTGAACCAAGATGAATGAGGGTTAAAGAGAGTGAAACAGGGTGAATGAGGGTTAAAGAGAGTGCAACAAGATGAAGGAGGGTTAAGGAGAGTGAAACAAGATGAAGGAGAGTTAAACAGACTGAAACAAGATGAATGAGGGTTAAAGAGAGTGAAGCAAGATGAATGGGGGTTAAACAGAGTGAAACAAGATGAATGAGGGTTAACGAAAGTGAAACAAGTTGAATGAGGGTTAAACAGACTGAAACAAGATGAATGAGGGTTAAAGAGAGTGAAGCAAGATGAATGGGGGTTAAACAGAGTGAAGCAAGATGAATGAGGGTTAAAGAGGGTGAAACAAGATGAAGGAGGGTGAAAGAGAGTGAAACAAGATGAAGGAGAGTTAAACAGAGTGAAACGAGATGAAGAAGGGTGAAAGAGAATGAAACAAGATGAAGGGGCGTTAAAGAGAGTGAAACAAGATGAAGGAGGTTTAAAGAGAGTGAAACAAGATGAAGGGGCGTTAAAGAGAGTGAAACAAGATGAAGGAGGGATAAAGAGAGTGAAACAAGATGAAGGAGGGTTAAAGAGAGTGAAACAAGATGAATGAAGGTTAAAGAGAGTGAACCAAAATGAATGAGGGTTAAAGAGAGTGAAACAAGATGAATGAGGGTCAAACAGAGTGAAACTAGATGAATGAGGGTTAAAGAGAGTGAAGCAAGATGAATGAGGGTTAAACAGTGTGAAACAAGATGAATGAGGGTTAAAGAGGGTGAAACAAGATGAAGGAGGGTTAAAGTGAGTGAAACAAGATGAAGGAGAGTGAAACAGAGTGAAACGAGATGAAGGAGGGTGAAAGAGAATGAAACAAGATGAAGGGGCGTTAAAGAGAGTGAAACAAGATGAATGAGGGTTAAAGAGAGTGAAACAAGATGAAGGAGGGTTAAAGAGAGTGAAACAAGATGAAGGAGGGTTAAAGTGAGTGAAACAAGATGAATGAGGGGTAAAGAGAGTGAAACGAAATGAATGAGGGTTAAAGAGAGTGAAACAAGATGAATGAGGGTTAAAGAGAGTGAAACAAGATGAATGAGGGTTAAAGAGAGTGAATCAAGATGAATGAGGGTTAAAGGAGTGAAACAAGATGAAGGAGGGTTGAAGAGAGAGAAACAAGATGAATGAGGGTTAAAGAGAGTGAGACAAGATGAATGAGGGTTAAAGGAGTGAAACAAGATGAAGGAGGGTTGAAGAGAGAGAAACAAGATGAATGAGGGTTAAAGAGAGTGAGACAAGATGAATGTGGGTGAAAGAGAGTGAAACAAGATGAAGGAGAGTTAAACAGAGTGAAACGAGATGAAGAAGGGTGAAAGAGAATGAAACAAGATGAAGGGGCGTTAAAGAGAGTGAAACAAGATGAAGGAGGTTTAAAGAGAGTGAAACAAGATGAAGGGGCGTTAAAGAGAGTGAAACAAGATGAAGGAGGGATAAAGAGAGTGAAACAAGATGAAGGAGGGTTAAAGAGAGTGAAACAAGATGAATGAAGGTTAAAGAGAGTGAACCAAAATGAATGAGGGTTAAAGAGAGTGAAACAAGATGAATGAGGGTCAAACAGAGTGAAACTAGATGAATGAGGGTTAAAGAGAGTGAAGCAAGATGAATGAGGGTTAAACAGTGTGAAACAAGATGAATGAGGGTTAAAGAGGGTGAAACAAGATGAAGGAGGGTTAAAGTGAGTGAAACAAGATGAAGGAGAGTGAAACAGAGTGAAACGAGATGAAGGAGGGTGAAAGAGAATGAAACAAGATGAAGGGGCGTTAAAGAGAGTGAAACAAGATGAATGAGGGTTAAAGAGAGTGAAACAAGATGAAGGAGGGTTAAAGAGAGTGAAACAAGATGAAGGAGGGTTAAAGTGAGTGAAACAAGATGAATGAGGGGTAAAGAGAGTGAAACGAAATGAATGAGGGTTAAAGAGAGTGAAACAAGATGAATGAGGGTTAAAGAGAGTGAAACAAGATGAATGAGGGTTAAAGAGAGTGAATCAAGATGAATGAGGGTTAAAGGAGTGAAACAAGATGAAGGAGGGTTGAAGAGAGAGAAACAAGATGAATGAGGGTTAAAGAGAGTGAGACAAGATGAATGAGGGTTAAAGGAGTGAAACAAGATGAAGGAGGGTTGAAGAGAGAGAAACAAGATGAATGAGGGTTAAAGAGAGTGAGACAAGATGAATGTGGGTGAAAGAGAGTGAAACAAGATGAAGGAGAGTTAAACAGAGTGAAACGAGATGAAGAAGGGTGAAAGAGAATGAAACAAGATGAAGGGGCGTTAAAGAGAGTGAAACAAGATGAAGGAGGTTTAAAGAGAGTGAAACAAGATGAAGGGGCGTTAAAGAGAGTGAAACAAGATGAAGGAGGGATAAAGAGAGTGAAACAAGATGAAGGAGGGTTAAAGAGAGTGAAACAAGATGAATGAAGGTTAAAGAGAGTGAACCAAAATGAATGAGGGTTAAAGAGAGTGAAACAAGATGAATGAGGGTCAAACAGAGTGAAACTAGATGAATGAGGGTTAAAGAGAGTGAAGCAAGATGAATGAGGGTTAAACAGTGTGAAACAAGATGAATGAGGGTTAAAGAGGGTGAAACAAGATGAAGGAGGGTTAAAGTGAGTGAAACAAGATGAAGGAGAGTGAAACAGAGTGAAACGAGATGAAGGAGGGTGAAAGAGAATGAAACAAGATGAAGGGGCGTTAAAGAGAGTGAAACAAGATGAATGAGGGTTAAAGAGAGTGAAACAAGATGAAGGAGGGTTAAAGAGAGTGAAACAAGATGAAGGAGGGTTAAAGAGAGTGAAACAAGATGAATGAGGGGTAAAGAGAGTGAAACGAAATGAATGAGGGTTAAAGAGAGTGAAACAAGATGAATGAGGGTTAAAGAGAGTGAAACAAGATGAATGAGGGTTAAAGAGAGTGAATCAAGATGAATGAGGGTTAAAGGAGTGAAACAAGATGAAGGAGGGTTGAAGAGAGAGAAACAAGATGAATGAGGGTTAAAGAGAGTGAGACAAGATGAATGTGGGTGAAAGAGAGTGAAACAAGATGAATGAGGGTTAAAGAGAGTGAAACAAGATGAATGAGGGTTAAAGAGAGTGAAACAAGATGAAGGAGGGTTAAACAAAGTGAAACAAGATTAGGAAGGGTGATAGAGAGTGAAACATGATGAATGAAGGTTAAGGAGCGTGAAACAAGACGAAGGTGGGTTAAAGAGAGTGAAACAAGATGAATGAGGGTTAAAGAGAGTGAGACATAATGAATGAGGGTTAAAGAGAGTGAAACAAGATGAATGAGGGTTAAAGACAGTGAAACAAGACGAAGGCGGGTTAAAGAGAGTGAACCAAGATGAATGAGGGTTAAAGAGAGTGAAACAGGATGAATGATGGTTAAAGAGAGTGCAACAAGATGAAGGAGGGTTAAACAGAGTGAAAGAAGATGAATGAGGGTTAAAGAGAGTGAAACAAGTCGAAGGAGGGTTAAAGAGAGTGAAACAAGATAAATGAAGGTTAAGGAGAGTGAAACAAGATGAAGCAGGGTTAAAGAGAGTGAAACAAGATGAATGAGGGTTAAAGAGAGTGAAACAAAATGAAGGAGGGTTAAACAGAGTGAAACAAGGTGAAGAATGGTGAAAGAGAGTGAAACAAGATGCATGAAGGTTAAGGAGAGTGAAACAAGACGAAGGTTGGTTAAAGAGAGTGAAACAAGATGAATGAGGGTTAAAGAGAGTGAAACAAGATGAAGGAGGGTGAAAGAGAATGAAACAAGATGAAGGGGCGTCAAAGAGAGTGAAACAAGATGAAGGAGGGGTAAAGGGAGTGAATCGACATGAAGGAGTGTTAAAGAGAGTGAAACAAGATGAATGAGGGTTAAAGTGAGTGAAACAAGATGAAGGAGGGTTAAACAGAGTGAAACAAGATGAATGAGAGTTAAAGAGAGTGAAACAAGTCGAAGGAGGGTTAAAGAGAGTAAAACAAGATGAATGAGGGTTAAAGAGAATGAAACAAGATGAATGAGGGTTAAAGAGAGTGAAACAAGATGAATGAGGGTTAAAGAGTGTGAAACAAGATGAAGGGCATTAAAGAGAGTGAAACAAGATAAATGAAGGTTAAGGAGAGTGAAACAAGATGAAGCAGGGTTAAAGAGAGTGAAAAAAGGTAAATGACGGTTAAAGAGAGTGAAACAAAATCAATGAGGGTTAAAGAGAGTGAAGCAAGACGAATGAGGGTTAAACAGAGTGAAACAAGATGAATGAGGTTTAAAAAGGGTGAAACAAGATGAAGGAGGGTGAAAGAGAATGAAACAAGATAAAGGAGAGTTAAACAGAGTGAAACAAGATGAAGGAGGGTGGAAGAGAATGAAACAACATGAAGGGGCATTAAAGAGAGTGAAACAAGATGAAGGAGGGTTAAAGAGAGTGAAACAAGATGAATGAGGGGTAAAGGGAGTGAAACAAGATGAAGGAGGGTTAAAGAGAGTGAAACAAGATGAATGAGGATTAAAGAGAGTGAAACAAAATGAAGGAGGGTTAAACAGAGTGAAACAAGATGAATGAGGGTTAAAGAGAGTGAGACAAGATGAATGTGGGTGAAAGAGAGTGAAACAAGATGAATGAGGGTTAAAGAGAGTGAAACAAGATGAATGAGGGTTAAAGAGAGTGAAACAAGATGAAGGAGGGTTAAACAGAGTGAAACAAGATTAGGAAGGGTGATAGAGAGTGAAACATGATGAATGAAGGTTAAGGAGCGTGAAACAAGACGAAGGTGGGTTAAAGAGAGTGAAACAAGATGAATGAGGGTTAAAGAGAGTGAGACATAATGAATGAGGGTTAAAGAGAGTGAAACAAGATGAATGAGGGTTAAAGACAGTGAAACAAGACGAAGGCGGGTTAAAGAGAGTGAACCAAGATGAATGAGGGTTAAAGAGAGTGAAACAGGATGAATGATGGTTAAAGAGAGTGCAACAAGATGAAGGAGGGTTAAACAGAGTGAAAGAAGATGAATGAGGGTTAAAGAGAGTGAAACAAGTCGAAGGAGGGTTAAAGAGAGTGAAACAAGATAAATGAAGGTTAAGGAGAGTGAAACAAGATGAAGCAGGGTTAAAGAGAGTGAAACAAGATGAATGAGGGTTAAAGAGAGTGAAACAAAATGAAGGAGGGTTAAACAGAGTGAAACAAGGTGAAGAATGGTGAAAGAGAGTGAAACAAGATGCATGAAGGTTAAGGAGAGTGAAACAAGACGAAGGTTGGTTAAAGAGAGTGAAACAAGATGAATGAGGGTTAAAGAGAGTGAAACAAGATGAAGGAGGGTGAAAGAGAATGAAACAAGATGAAGGGGCGTCAAAGAGAGTGAAACAAGATGAAGGAGGGGTAAAGGGAGTGAATCGACATGAAGGAGTGTTAAAGAGAGTGAAACAAGATGAATGAGGGTTAAAGTGAGTGAAACAAGATGAAGGAGGGTTAAACAGAGTGAAACAAGATGAATGAGAGTTAAAGAGAGTGAAACAAGTCGAAGGAGGGTTAAAGAGAGTAAAACAAGATGAATGAGGGTTAAAGAGAATGAAACAAGATGAATGAGGGTTAAAGAGAGTGAAACAAGATGAATGAGGGTTAAAGAGTGTGAAACAAGATGAAGGGGCATTAAAGAGAGTGAAACAAGATAAATGAAGGTTAAGGAGAGTGAAACAAGATGAAGCAGGGTTAAAGAGAGTGAAAAAAGGTAAATGACGGTTAAAGAGAGTGAAACAAAATCAATGAGGGTTAAAGAGAGTGAAGCAAGATGAATGAGGGTTAAACAGAGTGAAACAAGATGAATGAGGTTTAAAAAGGGTGAAACAAGATGAAGGAGGGTGAAAGAGAATGAAACAAGATAAAGGAGAGTTAAACAGAGTGAAACAAGATGAAGGAGGGTGAAAGAGAATGAAACAACATGAAGGGGCATTAAAGAGAGTGAAACAAGATGAAGGAGGGTTAAAGAGAGTGAAACAAGATGAATGAGGGGTAAAGGGAGTGAAACAAGATGAAGGAGGGTTAAAGAGAGTGAAACAAGATGAATGAGGATTAAAGAGAGTGAAACAAAATGAAGGAGGGTTAAACAGAGTGAAACAAGATGAAGAATGGTGAAAGAGAGTGAAACAAGATGCATGAAGGTTAAGGAGAGTGAAACCAGACGAAGGTGGGTTAAAGAGAGTGAAACAAGATGAATGAGGGTTAAAGAGAGTGAGACAAGATGAATGAGGGTGAAAGAGAGTGAAACAAGATGAATGAGGGTTAAAGAGAGTGAGACAAGATGAATGAGGGTGAAAGAGAGTGAAACAAGATGAATGAGGGTTAAAGAGAGTGAAACATACTGAATGAGGGTCAAAGAGAGTGAAACAAGATGAATGAGGGTTAAAGGGAGTGAAACGAGATGAATGAGGGTAAAAGAGAGTGAAGCAAGAAGAAGGAGTGTTAATGAGAGTGAACCAAGATGAATGAGGGTTAAAGAGAGTGAAACAGGGTGAATGAGAGTTAAAGACAGTGAAACATGATGAAGGAGGGTTAAAGAGAGTGAAACAAGATGAATGAGGGTTAAAGGGAGTGAAACGAGATGAATGAGGGTTAAAGAGAGTGAAACAAGATGAAGGAGTGTTAATGAGAGTGAACCAAGATGAATGAGGGTTAAAGAGAGTGAAACAGGGTGAATGAGGGTTAAAGAGAGTGCAACAAGATGAAGGAGGGTTAAGGAGAGTGAAACAAGATGAAGGAGAGTTAAACAGACTGAAACAAGATGAATGAGGGTTAAAGAGAGTGAAGCAAGATGAATGGGGGTTAAACAGAGTGAAACAAGATGAATGAGGGTTAACGAAAGTGAAACAAGTTGAATGAGGGTTAAACAGACTGAAACAAGATGAATGAGGGTTAAAGAGAGTGAAGCAAGATGAATGGGGGTTAAACAGAGTGAAGCAAGATGAATGAGGGTTAAAGAGGGTGAAACAAGATGAAGGAGGGTGAAAGAGAGTGAAACAAGATGAAGGAGAGTTAAACAGAGTGAAACGAGATGAAGAAGGGTGAAAGAGAATGAAACAAGATGAAGGGGCGTTAAAGAGAGTGAAACAAGATGAAGGAGGTTTAAAGAGAGTGAAACAAGATGAAGGGGCGTTAAAGAGAGTGAAACAAGATGAAGGAGGGATAAAGAGAGTGAAACAAGATGAAGGAGGGTTAAAGAGAGTGAAACAAGATGAATGACGGTTAAAGAGAGTGAACCAAAATGAATGAGGGTTAAAGAGAGTGAAACAAGATGAATGAGGGTCAAACAGAGTGAAACTAGATGAATGAGGGTTAAAGAGAGTGAAGCAAGATGAATGAGGGTTAAACAGTGTGAAACAAGATGAATGAGGGTTAAAGAGGGTGAAACAAGATGAAGGAGGGTTAAAGTGAGTGAAACAAGATGAAGGAGAGTGAAACAGAGTGAAACGAGATGAAGGAGGGTGAAAGAGAATGAAACAAGATGAAGGGGCGTTAAAGAGAGTGAAACAAGATGAATGAGGGTTAAAGAGAGTGAAACAAGATGAAGGAGGGTTAAAGAGAGTGAAACAAGATGAAGGAGGGTTAAAGAGAGTGAAACAAGATGAATGAGGGGTAAAGAGAGTGAAACGAAATGAATGAGGGTTAAAGAGAGTGAAACAAGATGAATGAGGGTTAAAGAGAGTGAAACAAGATGAATGAGGGTTAAAGAGAGTGAATCAAGATGAATGAGGGTTAAAGGAGTGAAACAAGATGAAGGAGGGTTGAAGAGAGAGGAACAAGATGAATGAGGGTTAAAGAGAGTGAGACAAGATGAATGTGGGTGAAAGAGAGTGAAACAAGATGAATGAGGGTTAAAGAGAGTGAAACAAGATGAATGAGGGTTAAAGAGAGTGAAACAAGATGAAGGAGGGTTAAACAGAGTGAAACAAGATTAGGAAGGGTGATAGAGAGTGAAACATGATGAATGAAGGTTAAGGAGCATGAAACAAGACGAAGGTGGGTTAAAGAGAGTGAAACAAGATGAATGAGGGTTAAAGAGAGTGAGACATAATGAATGAGGGTTAAAGAGAGTGAAACAAGATGAATGAGGGTTAAAGACAGTGAAACAAGACGAAGGCGGGTTAAATAGAGTGAACCAAGATGAATGAGGGTTAAAGAGAGTGAAACAGGATGAATGATGGTTAAAGAGAGTGCAACAAGATGAAGGAGGGTTAAACAGAGTGAAAGAAGATGAATGAGGGTTAAAGAGAGTGAAACAAGTCGAAGGAGGGTTAAAGAGAGTGAAACAAGATAAATGAAGGTTAAGGAGAGTGAAACAAGATGAAGCAGGGTTAAAGAGAGTGAAACAAGATGAATGAGGGTTAAAGAGAGTGAAACAAAATGAAGGAGGGTTAAACAGAGTGAAACAAGGTGAAGAATGGTGAAAGAGAGTGAAACAAGATGCATGAAGGTTAAGGAGAGTGAAACAAAACGAAGGTGGGTTAAAGAGAGTGAAACAAGATGAATGAGGGTTAAAGAGAGTGAAACAAGATGAAGGAGGGTGAAAGAGAATGAAACAAGATGAAGGGGCGTCAAAGAGAGTGAAACAAGATGAAGGAGGGGTAAAGGGAGTGAATCGACATGAAGGAGTGTTAAAGAGAGTGAAACAAGATGAATGAGGGTTAAAGTGAGTGAAACAAGATGAAGGAGGGTTAAACAGAGTGAAACAAGATGAATGAGAGTTAAAGAGAGTGAAACAAGTCGAAGGAGGGTTAAAGAGAGTAAAACAAGATGAATGAGGGTTAAAGAGAATGAAACAAGATGAATGAGGGTTAAAGAGAGTGAAACAAGATGAATGAGGGTTAAAGAGTGTGAAACAAGATGAAGGGGCATTAAAGAGAGTGAAACAAGATAAATGAAGGTTAAGGAGAGTGAAACAAGATGAATCAGGGTTAAAGAGAGTGAATAAAGGTAAATGACGTTTAAAGAGAGTGAAACAAGATGAATAAGGGTTAAAGGGAGTGAAACGAGATGAATGAGGGTTAAAGAGTGTGAAACAAGACGAAGGAGTGTTAATGAGAGTGAACCAAGATGAATGAGGGTTAAAGAGAGTGAAACAGGATGAATGAGGGTTAAAGAGAGTGCAACAACATGAAGGAGGGTTAAAGAGAGTGAAACAAGATGAAGGAGAGTTAAAGACAGTGAAACATGATGAAGGAGGGTTAAAGACAGTGAAACAAGATGAAGGAGGGTTAACGAAAGTGAAACAAGATGAATGAGGGTTAAACAGAGTGAAACAAGATGAATGAGGGTTAAAGAGAGTGAAGCTAGATGAATGAGGGTTAAACAGAGTGAAACAAGATGAATGAGGGTTAAAGAGGGTGAAACAAGATGAAGGAGGGTTAAAGAGAGTGAAACAAGATGAAGGAGAGTTATACAGAGTGAAACGAGATGAAGGAGGGTAAAAGAGAATGAAACAAAATGAATGAGGGTTAAAGAGAGTGAAATAAGATGAAGGGGCGTTAAAGAGAGTGAAACAAGATGAAGGAGGGTTAAAGAGAGTGAAACAAGATGAAGGAGGGTCAAAGAGAGTGAAACAAGATGAATGACGGTTAAAGAGAGTGAAACAAGATGAAGGAGAGTGAAACAGAGTGAAACGAGATGAAGGAGGGTGAAAGAGAATGAAACAAGATGAAGGGGCGTTAAAGAGAGTGAAACAAGATGAATGAGGGTTAAAGAGAGTGAAACAAGATGAAGGAGGGTTAAAGAGAGTGAAACAAGATGAAGGAGGGTTAAAGAGAGTGAAACAAGATGAAGGAGGGGTAAAGAGAGTGAAACGAAATGAATGAGGGTTAAAGAGAGTGAAACAAGATGAATGAGGGTTAAAGAGAGTGAAACAAGATGAATGAGGGTTAAAGAGAGTGAATCAAGATGAATGAGGGTTAAAGGAGTGAAACAAGATGAAGGAGGGTTGAAGAGAGAGAAACAAGATGAATGAGGGTTAAAGAGAGTGAGACAAGATGAATGTGGGTGAAAGAGAGTGAAACAAGATGAATGAGGGTTAAAGAGAGTGAAACAAGATGAATGAGGGTTAAAGAGAGTGAAACAAGATGAAGGAGGGTTAAACAGAGTGAAACAAGATTAGGAAGGGTGATAGAGAGTGAAACATGATGAATGAAGGTTAAGGAGCGTGAAACAAGACGAAGGTGGGTTAAAGAGAGTGAAACAAGATGAATGAGGGTTAAAGAGATTGAGACATAATGAATGAGGGTTAAAGAGAGTGAAACAAGATGAATGAGGGTTAAAGACAGTGAAACAAGACGAAGGCGGGTTAAAGAGAGTGAACCAAGATGAATGAGGGTTAAAGAGAGTGAAACAGGATGAATGATGGTTAAAGAGAGTGCAACAAGATGAAGGAGGGTTAAACAGAGTGAAAGAAGATGAATGAGGGTTAAAGAGAGTGAAACAAGTCGAAGGAGGGTTAAAGAGAGTGAAACAAGATAAATGAAGGTTAAGGAGAGTGAAACAAGATGAAGCAGGGTTAAAGAGAGTGAAACAAGATGAATGAGGGTTAAAGAGAGTGAAACAAAATGAAGGAGGGTTAAACAGAGTGAAACAAGGTGAAGAATGGTGAAAGAGAGTGAAACAAGATGCATGAAGGTTAAGGAGAGTGAAACAAAACGAAGGTGGGTTAAAGAGAGTGAAACAAGATGAATGAGGGTTAAAGAGAGTGAAACAAGATGAAGGAGGGTGAAAGAGAATGAAACAAGATGAAGGGGCATCAAAGAGAGTGAAACAAGATGAAGGAGGGGTAAAGGGAGTGAATCGACATGAAGGAGTGTTAAAGAGAGTGAAACAAGATGAATGAGGGTTAAAGTGAGTGAAACAAGATGAAGGAGGGTTAAACAGAGTGAAACAAGATGAATGAGAGTTAAAGAGAGTGAAACAAGTCGAAGGAGGGTTAAAGAGAGTAAAACAAGATGAATGAGGGTTAAAGAGAATGAAACAAGATGAATGAGGGTTAAAGAGAGTGAAACAAGATGAATGAGGGTTAAAGAGTGTGAAACAAGATGAAGGGGCATTAAAGAGAGTGAAACAAGATAAATGAAGGTTAAGGAGAGTGAAACAAGATGAAGCAGGGTTAAAGAGAGTGAAAAAAGGTAAATGACGTTTAAAGAGAGTGAAACAAGATGAATAAGGGTTAAAGGGAGTGAAACGAGATGAATGAGGGTTAAAGAGTGTGAAACAAGACGAAGGTGTTAATGAGAGTGAACCAAGATGAATGAGGGTTAAAGAGAGTGCAACAAGATGAAGGAGGGTTAAAGAGAGTGAAACAAGATGAAGGAGAGTTAAAGACAGTGAAACATGATGAAGGAGGGTTAAAGAAGGTGAAACAAGATGAAGGAGGGTTAACGAAAGTGAAACAAGATGAATGAGGGTTAAACAGAGTGAAACAAGATGAATGAGGGTTAAAGAGAGTGAAGCTAGATGAATGAGGGTTAAACAGAGTGAAACAAGATGAATGAGGGTTAAAGAGGGTGAAACAAGATGAAGGAGAGTTTTCCAGAGTGAAACGAGATGAAGGAGGGTGAAAGACAATGAAACAAAATGAATGAGGGTTAAAGAGAGTGAAACAAGATGAAGGGGCGTTAAAGAGAGTGAAACAAGATGAAGGAGGGTTAAAGAGAGTGAAACAAGATGAAGGAGCGTCAAAGAGAGTGAAACAAGATGAATGACGGTTAAAGAGAGTGAAACAAAATGAATGAGGGTTAAAGATAGTGAAACAAGATGAATGAGGGTCAAACAGAGTGAAACAAGATGAAAGAGGGTTAAAGGGAGTGAAGCAAAATGAATGAGGGTTAAACAGATTGAAACAAGATGAATGAGGATTAAAGAGGGTGAAACAAAATGAATGAGGGTTAAAGAGAGTGAAATAAGATGAATGAGGGTCAAACAGAGTGAAGCTAGATGAATGAGTGTTAAAGAGGGTGAAACAAGATGAAGGCGGGTTAAAGAGAGTGAAACAAGATGAAGGAGAGTTAAAGACAGTGAAACATGATGAAGGAGGATTAAAGAGAGAGAAACAAGATGAAGGAGGGTTAACGAAAGTGAAACAAGATGAATGAGGGTTAAACAGACTGAAACAAGATGAATGAGGGTTAAAGAGAGTGAAGCAAGATGAATGAGGGTTAAACAGAGTGAAACAAGATGAAGGAGAGTTAAACAGAGTGAAACGGGATGAAGGAGGGTGAAAGAGAATGAAACAAGATGAAGGGGCGTTAAAGAGAGTGAAACAAGATGAAGGAGGTTTAAAGAGAGTGAAACAAATGAAGAGGCGTTAAAGAGAGTGAAACAAAATTAATGAGGGTTAAAGAGAGTGAAACAAGATGAATGAGGGTCAAACAGAGTGAAATTAGATGAATGAGGGTTAAAGAGAGTGAAGCAAGATGAAGGAGGGTTGAAGAGAGTGAAACAAGATAAAGGAGAGTTAAACAGAGTGAAACAAGATGAAGGAGGGAGAAAGAGAATGAAACAAGATGAAGTGGCGTTAAAGAGAGTGAAACAAGATGAAGGAGGGTTAAAGAGAGTGAAACGAGATGAAGAAGGGTTGAAGAGAGTGAAACGTGATGAAGGAGGGTTAAAGAGAGTGAAACGAGACGAAGGAGGGTTAAAGAGACTGAAACACGATGAAGGAGCGTTAAAGAGAGTGAAACAAGATGAATGCGGTTTAAAGAGAGTGAAAGAAGATGAATGAGTGTTAAAGAGAGTGAAACAAGATGAATGAGGGTTAAAGAGAGCGGAACAAGATGAATGAGGGTTAAAGAGAGTGAAACAAGATGAATGAGGGTTAAAGAGAGTGAAACAGGATGAATGAGGGTTAAAGAGAGTGCAACAAGATGAAGGAGGGTTAAAGAGAGTGAAACAAGATGAAGGAGAGTTAAAGACAGTGAAACATGATGAAGGAGGGTTAAAGAGAGTGAAACAAGATGAAGGAGGGTTAACGAGAGTGAAACAAGATGAATGAGGGTTAAACAGAGTGAAACAAGATGAATGAGGGTTAAAGAGGGTGAAACAAGATGAAGGAGGGTTAAAGAGAGTGAAACAAGATGAAGGAGAGTTAAACAGAGTGAAACGAGATGAAGGAGGATGAAAGAGAATGAAACAAGATGAAGGGGCATTAAAGAGAGTGAAACAAGATGAAAGAGGGTCAAACAGAGTGAAACTAGATGAATGAGGGTTAAAGAGAGTGAAGCAAGATGAATGAGGGTTAAAGAGAGTGAAGCAAGATGAATGAGGGTTAAAGAGAGTGAAACAAGATGAATGAGTGTTAAAGAGGGTGAAACAAGATGAAAGAGGGTTGAAGAGAGTGAAACAAGATAAAGGAGAGTTAAACAGAGTGAAACAAGATGAAGGAGGGTGAAAGAGAATGAAACAAGATGAAGGGGCGTCAAAGAGAGTGAAACAAGATGAAGGAGGGGTAAAGGGAGTGAATCGACATGAAGGAGTGTTAAAGAGAGTGAAACAAGATGAATGAGGGTTAAAGTGAGTGAAACAAGATGAAGGAGGGTTAAACAGAGTGAAACAAGATGAATGAGAGTTAAAGAGAGTGAAACAAGTCGAAGGAGGGTTAAAGAGAGTAAAACAAGATGAATGAGGGTTAAAGAGAATGAAACAAGATGAATGAGGGTTAAAGAGAGTGAAACAAGATGAAGGGGCATTAAAGAGAGTGAAACAAGACAAATGAAGGTTAAGGAGAGTGAAACAAGATGAATCAGGGTTAAAGAGAGTGAATAAAGGTAAATGACGTTTAAAGAGAGTGAAACAAGATGAATAAGGGTTAAAGGGAGTGAAACGAGATGAATGAGGGTTAAAGAGTGTGAAACAAGACGAAGGAGTGTTAATGAGAGTGAACCAAGATGAATGAGGGTTAAAGAGAGTGAAACAGGATGAATGAGGGTTAAAGAGAGTGCAACAACATGAAGGAGGGTTAAAGAGAGTGAAACAAGATGAATGAGAGTTAAAGAGAGTGAAACAAGTCGAAGGAGGGTTAAAGAGAGTAAAACAAGATGAATGAGGGTTAAAGAGAATGAAACAAGATGAATGAGGGTTAAAGAGAGTGAAACAAGATGAAGGGGCATTAAAGAGAGTGAAACAAGATAAATGAAGGTTAAGGAGAGTGAAACAAGATGAATCAGGGTTAAAGAGAGTGAATAAAGGTAAATGACGTTTAAAGAGAGTGAAACAAGATGAATAAGGGTTAAAGGGAGTGAAACGAGATGAATGAGGGTTAAAGAGTGTGAAACAAGACGAAGGAGTGTTAATGAGAGTGAACCAAGATGAATGAGGGTTAAAGAGAGTGAAACAGGATGAATGAGGGTTAAAGAGAGTGCAACAACATGAAGGAGGGTTAAAGAGAGTGAAACAAGATGAAGGAGAGTTAAAGACAGTGAAACATGATGAAGGAGGGTTAAAGACAGTGAAACAAGATGAAGGAGGGTTAACGAAAGTGAAACAAGATGAATGAGGGTTAAACAGAGTGAAACAAGATGAATGAGGGTTAAAGAGGGTGAAACAAGATGAAGGAGGGTTAAAGAGAGTGAAACAAGATGAAGGAGAGTTATACAGAGTGAAACGAGATGAAGGAGGGTAAAAGAGAATGAAACAAAATGAATGAGGGTTAAAGAGAGTGAAATAAGATGAAGGGGCGTTAAAGAGAGTGAAACAAGATGAAGGAGGGTTAAAGAGAGTGAAACAAGATGAAGGAGGGTCAAAGAGAGTGAAACAAGATGAATGACGGTTAAAGAGAGTGAAACAAAATGAATGAGGGTTAAAGAGAGTGAAACAAGATGTATGAGGGTCAAACAGAGTGAAACAAGATGAATGAGGGTTAAAGGGAGTGAAGCAAAATGAATGAGGGTTAAACAGAGTGAAACAAGATGAATGAGGGTTAAAGAGGGTGAAACAAGATGAAGGAGGGATAAAGAGAGTGAAACAAGATGAATGACGGTTAAAGAGAGTGAAACAAAATGAATGAGGGTTAAAGAGAGTGAAATAAGATGAATGAGGGTCAAACAGAGTGAAACTGGATGAATGAGTGTTAAAGAGGGTGAAACAAGATGAAGGCGGGTTAAAGAGAGTGAAACAAGATGAAGGAGAGTTAAAGACAGTGAAACATGATGAAGGAGGGTTAAAGAGAGAGAAACAAGATGAAGGAGGGTTAACGAAAGTGAAACAAGATGAATGAGGGTTAAACAGACTGAAACAAGATGAATGAGGGTTAAAGAGAGTGAAGCAAGATGAATGAGGGTTAAACAGAGTGAAACAAGATGAAGGAGAGTTAAACAGAGTGAAACGGGATGAAGGAGGATGAAAGAGAATGAAACAAGATGAAGGGGCGTGAAAGAGAGTGAAACAAGATGAAGGAGGTTTAAAGAGAGTGAAACAAATGAAGAGGCGTTAAAGAGAGTGAAACAAGATGAAAGAGGGTTAAAGAGAGTGAAACAAGATGAATGACGGTTAAAGAGAGTGAAACAAAATGAATGAGGGTTAAAGAGAGTGAAACAAGATGAATGAGGGTCAAACAGAGTGAAACTAGATGAATGAGGGTTAAAGAGAGTGAAGCAAGATGAAGGAGGGTTGAAGAGAGTGAAACAAGATAAAGGAGAGTTAAACAGAGTGAAACAAGATGAAGGAGGGAGAAAGAGAATGAAACAAGATGAAGTGGCGTTAAAGAGTGTGAAACAAGATGAAGGAGGGTTAAAGAGAGTGAAACGAGATGAAGGAGTGTTAAACAGAGTGCAACAAGATTGAGGGGGTTTAAAGAGAGTGAAACGAGATGAAGGAGGGTTAAAGAGAGTGAAAAGAGATGAAGCAGGGTTAAAGAGAGTGAAACGAGATGAAGGTGGGTTAAAGAGAATGAAAAAAGTTGAATGAGTGTTAAACAGAGTGAAACAAGATGAATGAGGGTTCAAGAGAGTGAAACGACAGGAATGAGTGATAAAGAGAGTGAAACAAGATGAATGAGGGTTAAAGAGAGTGAAAGAAGATGAATGAGGGTTAAAGAGAGTGAAACAAGATGAAGGAAAGTTAAAGACAGTGAAACATGATGAAGGAGGGTTAAAGAGAGTTAAACGAGATGAATGAGGGTTAAAGAGAGTGAAACAAGATGAATGAGGGTTAACGAGAGTGAAACGAGATGAAGGAGTATTAAAGAGAGTGCAACGAGATTGAGGGGGTTTAAAGAGAGTGAAACGAGATGAAGGAGGGTTAAAGAGAGTGAAACGAGATGAAGGAGGGTTAAAGAGAGTGAAACGAGATGAAGGTGGGTTAAATAGAGTGAAACATAATGAATGAGGGTAAAGAGAGTGAATGAAACAAGATGAATGAGGGTTAAAGGGAGTGAAACAAGATGAAGGAGGGTTAAAGAGAGTGAAACGAGATGAAAGAGGTTTAAAGAGAGTGAAACGAGATGTAGGAGGGTTAAGGAGAGTGAAACGAGATGAAGGAGGGTTAAAGAGAGAGAAACGTGATGAAGGAGGGTTGAAGAGAGTGAAACGAGATGAAGGAGGGTTAAAGAGTGTGAAATGAGATGAAGTAGGGTTAAAGAGAGTGAAACGAGATGAAGGAGAGTTAAAGAGAGTGAAACGAGATGCAGGAGGGTTAAAGAGAGTGAAACAAGATGTAGGAGGGTTAAAGAGAGTGAAACAAGATGAAGGAGGCTTAAAGAGAATGAAACAAGATGAATGAGGGTTAAGGAGAGTGAAATGAGATGAAGTAGAGTTAAAGAGAGAGAAACGTGATGAAGGAGGGTTGAAGAGAGTGAAACGAGATGAAGGAGGGTTAAAGAGTGTGAAATGAGATGAAGTAGGGTTAAAGAGAGTGAAAAAAGATGAATGAGGGTTAAGGAGAGTGAAAGAAGATGAATGAGGGTTAAAGAGAGTGAAACAAGATGAAGGCGAGTTAAAGACAGTGAAACATGATGAAGGATGGTTAAAGAGAGTGAAACGAGATGAAGGAGGATTAACGAGAGTGAAACGAGATGAAGGTGTGTTAAACACAGTGAAACATAATGAATGAGGGTTAAAGAGAGTGAAACAAGATGAATGCGGGTTAAAGAGAGTGAAAGAAGCTGAATGAGGGTTAAAGAGAGTTAAACAAGATGAATGAGGGTTAAAGGGAGTGAAACGAGATGAATGAGGGTTAAAGAGAGTGAAACAAGACAAAGGAGTGTTAATGAGAGTGAACCAAGATGAATGAGGGTTAAAGAGAGTTAAACAGGATGAATGAGGGTTTCAGAGAGTGCAACAAGATGAAGGAGGGTTAAAGAGAGTGAAACAAGATGAAGGAGAGTTAAAGACAGTGAAACATGATGAAGGAGGGTTAAAGAGAGAGAAACAAGATGAAGGAGGGTTAACGAAAGTGAAACAAGATGAATGAGGGTTAAACAGACTGAAACAAGATGAATGAGGGTTAAAGAGAGTGAAGCAAGATGAATGAGGGTTAAACAGAGTGAAACAAGATGAAGGAGGCTTAAAGAGAATGAAACAAGATGAATGAGGGTTAAACAGAGAGAAACAAGATGAATGAGGGTTAAAGAGAGTGAAAGAAGATGAATGAGGGTTAAAGAGAGTGAAACAAGATGAAGGCGAGTTAAAGACAGTGAAACATGATGAAGGATGGTTAAAGAGAGTGAAACGAGATGAATGACGGTTAAAGAGAGTGAAACAAGATAAATGAGGGTGAACGAGAGTGAAACGAGATGAAGGAGTGTTAAAGAGAGTGCAACGAGATTGAGGGGGGTTAAAGAGAGTGAAACGAGATGAAGGAGGGTTAAAGAGAGTGCAACGAGTTTGAGGGGTGTTAAAGAGAGTGAAACGAGATGAAGGAGGGTTAAAGAGAGTGAAACGAGATGAAGGAGGATTAACGAGAGTGAAACGAGATGAAGGTGGGTTAAACACAGTGAAACATAATGAATGAGGGTTAAAGAGAGTGAAACAAGATGAACGACGGTTAAAGGGAGTGAAACGAGATGAAGGAGGGTTAAAGAGAGTGAAACGAGATGAAGGAGGTTTAAGGAGAGTGAAACGACATGTGGAGGGTTAAGGAGAGTGAAACAAGATGAATGCGGGTTAAAGAGAGTGAAAGAAGCTGAATGAGGGTTAAAGAGAGTTAAACAAGATGAATGAGGGTTAAAGGGAGTGAAACGAGATGAATGAGGGTTAAAGAGAGTGAAACAAGACAAAGGAGTGTTAATGAGAGTGAACCAAGATGAATGAGGGTTAAAGAGAGTTAAACAGGATGAATGAGGGTTTCAGAGAGTGCAACAAGATGAAGGAGGGTTAAAGAGAGAGAAACAAGATGAAGGAGGGTTAACGAAAGTGAAACAAGATGAATGAGGGTTAAACAGACTGAAACAAGATGAATGAGGGTTAAAGAGAGTGAAGCAAGATGAATGAGGGTTAAACAGAGTGAAACAAGATGAAGAAGAGTTAAACAGAGTGAAACGGGATGAAGGAGGGTGAAAGAGAATGAAACAAGATGAAGGGGCGTTAAAGAGAGTGAAACAAGATGAAGGAGGTTTAAAGAGAGTGAAACAAGATGAAGGGGCGTTAAAGAGAGTGAAACAAGATGAAAGAGGGTTAAAGAGAGTGAAACAAGATGACTGACGGTTAAAGTGAGTGAAACAAAATGAATGAGGGTTAAAGAGAGTGAAACAAGATGAATGAGGGTTAAACAGAGAGAAACAAGATGAATGAGGGTTAAAGAGAGTGAAAGAAGATGAATGAGGGTTAAAGAGAGTGAAACAAGATGAAGGCGAGTTAAAGACAGTGAAACATGATGAAGGATGGTTAAAGAGAGTGAAACGAGATGAATGACGGTTAAAGAGAGTGAAACAAGATAAATGAGGGTGAACGAGAGTGAAACGAGATGAAGGAGTGTTAAAGAGAGTGCAACGAGATTGAGGGGGGTTAAAGAGAGTGAAACGAGATGAAGGAGGGTTAAAGAGAGTGCAACGAGTTTGAGGGGTGTTAAAGAGAGTGAAACGAGATGAAGGAGGGTTAAAGAGAGTGAAACGAGATGAAGGAGGATTAACGAGAGTGAAACGAGATGAAGGTGGGTTAAACACAGTGAAACATAATGAATGAGGGTTAAAGAGAGTGAAACAAGATGAACGACGGTTAAAGGGAGTGAAACGAGATGAAGGAGGGTTAAAGAGAGTGAAACGAGATGAAGGAGGTTTAAGGAGAGTGAAACGACATGTGGAGGGTTAAGGAGAGTGAAACAAGATGAATGCGGGTTAAAGAGAGTGAAAGAAGCTGAATGAGGGTTAAAGAGAGTTAAACAAGATGAATGAGGGTTAAAGGGAGTGAAACGAGATGAATGAGGGTTAAAGAGAGTGAAACAAGACAAAGGAGTGTTAATGAGAGTGAACCAAGATGAATGAGGGTTAAAGAGAGTTAAACAGGATGAATGAGGGTTTCAGAGAGTGCAACAAGATGAAGGAGGGTTAAAGAGAGAGAAACAAGATGAAGGAGGGTTAACGAAAGTGAAACAAGATGAATGAGGGTTAAACAGACTGAAACAAGATGAATGAGGGTTAAAGAGAGTGAAGCAAGATGAATGAGGGTTAAACAGAGTGAAACAAGATGAAGAAGAGTTAAACAGAGTGAAACGGGATGAAGGAGGGTGAAAGAGAATGAAACAAGATGAAGGGGCGTTAAAGAGAGTGAAACAAGATGAAGGAGGTTTAAAGAGAGTGAAACAAGATGAAGGGGCGTTAAAGAGAGTGAAACAAGATGAAAGAGGGTTAAAGAGAGTGAAACAAGATGACTGACGGTTAAAGTGAGTGAAACAAAATGAATGAGGGTTAAAGAGAGTGAAACAAGATGAATGAGGGTCAAACAGAGTGAAACTAGATGAATGAGGGTTAAAGAGAGTGAAGCAAGATGAATGAGGGTTAAACAGAGTGAAACAAGATGAATGAGTGTTAAAGAGGGTGAAACAAGATGAAGGAGGGTTAAAGAGAGTGAAACAAGATGAAGGAGAGTTATACAGAGTGAAACGAGATGAAGGAGGGTAAAAGAGAATGAAACAAAATGAATGAGGGTTAAAGAGAGTGAAATAAGATGAAGGGGCGTTAAAGAGAGTGAAACAAGATGAAGGAGGGTTAAAGAGAGTGAAACAAGATGAAGGAGGGTCAAAGAGAGTGAAACAAGATGAATGACGGTTAAAGAGAGTGAAACAAAATGAATGAGGGTTAAAGAGAGTGAAACAAGATGAATGAGGGTCAAACAGAGTGAAACAAGATGAATGAGGGTTAAAGAGAGTGAAAGAAGATGAATGAGGGTTAAAGAGAGTGAAACAAGATGAAGGAGGGTTAAAGAGAGAGAAACAAGATGAATGAGGGTTAAAGACAGTGAAATACGATGAATGAGGGTCAAACAGAGTGAAACTGGATGAATGAGTGTTAAAGAGGGTGAAACAAGATGAAGGCGGGTTAAAGAGAGTGAAACAAGATGAAGGAGAGTTAAAGACAGTGAAACATGATGAAGGAGGGTTAAAGAGAGAGAAACAAGATGAAGGAGGGTTAACGAAAGTGAAACAAGATGAATGAGGGTTAAACAGACTGAAACAAGATGAATGAGGGTTAAAGAGAGTGAAGCAAGATGAATGAGGGTTAAACAGAGTGAAACAAGATGAAGGAGAGTTAAACAGAGTGAAACGGGATGAAGGAGGGTGAAAGAGAATGAAACAAGATGAAGGGGTGTTAAAGAGAGTGAAACAAGATGAAGGAGGTTTAAAGAGAGTGAAACAAATGAAGAGGCGTTAAAGAGAGTGAAACAAGATGAAAGAGGGTTAAAGAGAGTGAAACAAGATGAATGACGGTTAAAGAGAGTGAAACAAAATGAATGAGGGTTAAAGAGAGTGAAACAAGATGAATGAGGGTCAAACAGAGTGAAACTAGATGAATGAGGGTTAAAGAGAGTGAAGCAAGATGAAGGAGGGTTGAAGAGAGTGAAACAAGATAAAGGAGAGTTAAACAGAGTGAAACAAGATGAAGGAGGGAGAAAGAGAATGAAACAAGATGAAGTGGCGTTAAAGAGAGTGAAACAAGATGAAGGAGGGTTAAAGAGAGTGAAACGAGATGAAGGAGGGTTGAAGAGAGTGAAACGAGATGAAGTAGGGTTAAAGAGTGTGAAATGAGTTGAAGTAGGGTTAAAGAGAGTGAAACGAGATGAAGGAGGGTTAAAGAGAGTGAAACGAGATGAAGGAGGGTTAAAGAGACTGAAACAAGATGAAGGAGCGTTAAAGAGAGTGAAACAAGATGAATGCGGTTTAAAGAGAGTGAAACAAGATGAATGAGTGTTAAAGAGAGTGAAACAAGATGAATGAGGCTTCAAGAGAGTGAAACAAGATGAATGAGGGTTAAAGAGTGCGGAACAAGATGAATGAGGGTTAAAGAGAGTGAAAGAAGATGAATGAGGGTTAAAGAGAGTGAAACAAGATGAAGGAAAGTTAAAGACAGTGAAACATGATGAAGGAGGGTTAAAGAGAGTTAAACGAGATGAATGAGGGTTAAAGAGAGTGAAACAAGATGAATGAGGGTTAACGAGAGTGAAACAAGATGAAGGAGTGTTAAAGAGAGTGCAACAAGATTGAGGGGGTTTAAAGAGAGTGAAATGAGATGAAGGAGGGTTAAAGAGAGTGAAAAGAGATGAAGCAGGGTCAAAGAGAGTGAAACAAGATGAATGACGGTTAAAGAGAGTGAAACAAAATGAATGAGGGTTAAAGAGAGTGAAACAAGATGAATGAGGGTCAAACAGAGTGAAACAAGATGAATGAGGGTTAAAGAGAGTGAAAGAAGATGAATGAGGGTTAAAGAGAGTGAAACAAGATGAAGGAGGGTTAAAGAGAGAGAAACAAGATGAATGAGGGTTAAAGACAGTGAAATACGATGAATGAGGGTCAAACAGAGTGAAACTGGATGAATGAGTGTTAAAGAGGGTGAAACAAGATGAAGGCGGGTTAAAGAGAGTGAAACAAGATGAAGGAGAGTTAAAGACAGTGAAACATGATGAAGGAGGGTTAAAGAGAGAGAAACAAGATGAAGGAGGGTTAACGAAAGTGAAACAAGATGAATGAGGGTTAAACAGACTGAAACAAGATGAATGAGGGTTAAAGAGAGTGAAGCAAGATGAATGAGGGTTAAACAGAGTGAAACAAGATGAAGGAGAGTTAAACAGAGTGAAACGGGATGAAGGAGGGTGAAAGAGAATGAAACAAGATGAAGGGGTGTTAAAGAGAGTGAAACAAGATGAAGGAGGTTTAAAGAGAGTGAAACAAATGAAGAGGCGTTAAAGAGAGTGAAACAAGATGAAAGAGGGTTAAAGAGAGTGAAACAAGATGAATGACGGTTAAAGAGAGTGAAACAAAATGAATGAGGGTTAAAGAGAGTGAAACAAGATGAATGAGGGTCAAACAGAGTGAAACTAGATGAATGAGGGTTAAAGAGAGTGAAGCAAGATGAAGGAGGGTTGAAGAGAGTGAAACAAGATAAAGGAGAGTTAAACAGAGTGAAACAAGATGAAGGAGGGAGAAAGAGAATGAAACAAGATGAAGTGGCGTTAAAGAGAGTGAAACAAGATGAAGGAGGGTTAAAGAGAGTGAAACGAGATGAAGGAGGGTTGAAGAGAGTGAAACGAGATGAAGTAGGGTTAAAGAGTGTGAAATGAGTTGAAGTAGGGTTAAAGAGAGTGAAACGAGATGAAGGAGGGTTAAAGAGAGTGAAACGAGATGAAGGAGGGTTAAAGAGACTGAAACAAGATGAAGGAGCGTTAAAGAGAGTGAAACAAGATGAATGCGGTTTAAAGAGAGTGAAACAAGATGAATGAGTGTTAAAGAGAGTGAAACAAGATGAATGAGGCTTCAAGAGAGTGAAACAAGATGAATGAGGGTTAAAGAGTGCGGAACAAGATGAATGAGGGTTAAAGAGAGTGAAAGAAGATGAATGAGGGTTAAAGAGAGTGAAACAAGATGAAGGAAAGTTAAAGACAGTGAAACATGATGAAGGAGGGTTAAAGAGAGTTAAACGAGATGAATGAGGGTTAAAGAGAGTGAAACAAGATGAATGAGGGTTAACGAGAGTGAAACAAGATGAAGGAGTGTTAAAGAGAGTGCAACAAGATTGAGGGGGTTTAAAGAGAGTGAAATGAGATGAAGGAGGGTTAAAGAGAGTGAAAAGAGATGAAGCAGGGTTAAAGAGAGTGAAACGAGATGAAGGTGGGTTAAAGAGAATGAAAAAAGATGAATGAGGGTTAAAGAGAGTGAAACAAGATGAATGAGGGTTAACGAGAGTGAAACGAGATGAAGGAGTATTAAAGAGAGTGCAACGAGATTGAGGGGGTTTAAAGAGAGTGAAACGAGATGAAGGAGGGTTAAAGAGAGTGAAAAGAGACGAAGGAGGGTTAAAGAGAGTGAAACGAGATGAAGGTGGGTTAAATAGAGTGAAACATAATGAATGAGGGTAAAGAGAGTGAATGAAACAAGATGAATGAGGGTTAAAGGGAGTGAAACAAGATGAAGGAGGGTTAAAGAGAGTGAAACGAGATGAAAGAGGTTTAAAGAGAGTGAAACGAGATGTAGGAGGGTTAAGGAGAGTGAAACGAGATGAAGGAGGGTTAAAGAGAGAGAAACGTGATGAAGGAGGGTTGAAGAGAGTGAAACGAGATGAAGGAGGGTTAAAGAGTGTGAAATGAGATGAAGTAGGGTTAAAGAGAGTGAAACGAGATGAAGGAGAGTTAAAGAGAGTGAAACGAGATGCAGGAGGGTTAAAGAGAGTGAAACAAGATGAATGAGGGTTAAGGAGAGTGAAAGAAGATGAATGAGGGTTAAAGAGAGTGAAACAAGATGAAGGCGAGTTAAAGACAGTGAAACATGATGAAGGATGGTTAAAGAGAGTGAAACGAGATGAAGGAGGATTAACGAGAGTGAAACGAGATGAAGGTGGGTTAAACACAGTGAAACATAATGAATGAGGGTTAAAGAGAGTGAAACAAGATGAACGATGGTTAAAGGGAGTGAAACGAGATGAAGGAGGGTTAAAGAGAGTGAAACGAGATGAAGGAGGTTTAAGGAGAGTGAAACGAGATGTGGAGGGTTAAGGAGAGTGAAACAAGATGAATGCGGGTTAAAGAGAGTGAAAGAAGCTGAATGAGGGTTAAAGAGAGTTAAACAAGATGAATGAGGGTTAAAGGGAGTGAAACGAGATGAATGAGGGTTAAAGAGAGTGAAACAAGACAAAGGAGTGTTAATGAGAGTGAACCAAGATGAATGAGGGTTAAAGAGAGTTAAACAGGATGAATGAGGGTTTCAGAGAGTGCAACAAGATGAAGGAGGGTTAAAGAGAGTGAAACAAGATGAAGGAGAGTTAAAGACAGTGAAACATGATGAAGGAGGGTTAAAGAGAGAGAAACAAGATGAAGGAGGGTTAACGAAAGTGAAACAAGATGAATGAGGGTTAAACAGACTGAAACAAGATGAATGAGGGTTAAAGAGAGTGAAGCAAGATGAATGAGGGTTAAACAGAGTGAAACAAGATGAAGGAGGCTTAAAGAGAATGAAACAAGATGAATGAGGGTTAAACAGAGAGAAACAAGTTGAATGAGAGTTTAAGAGAGTGAAACAACAGGAATGAGTGTTAAAGAGAGTGAAAAAAGATGAATGAGGGTTAAGGAGAGTGAAAGAAGATGAATGAGGGTTAAAGAGAGTGAAACAAGATGAAGGCGAGTTAAAGACAGTGAAACATGATGAAGGATGGTTAAAGAGAGTGAAACGAGATGAATGACGGTTAAAGAGAGTGAAACAAGATAAATGAGGGTGAACGAGAGTGAAACGAGATGAAGGAGTGTTAAAGAGAGTGCAACGAGATTGAGGGGGGTTAAAGAGAGTGAAACGAGATGAAGGAGGGTTAAAGAGAGTGCAACGAGTTTGAGGGGGGTTAAAGAGAGTGAAACGAGATGAAGGAGGGTTAAAGAGAGTGAAACGAGATGAAGGAGGATTAACGAGAGTGAAACGAGATGAAGGTGGGTTAAACACAGTGAAACATAATGAATGAGGGTTAAAGAGAGTGAAACAAGATGAACGACGGTTAAAGGGAGTGAAACGAGATGAAGGAGGGTTAAAGAGAGTGAAACGAGATGAAGGAGGTTTAAGGAGAGTGAAACGAGATGTGGAGGGTTAAGGAGAGTGAAACAAGATGAATGCGGGTTAAAGAGAGTGAAAGAAGCTGAATGAGGGTTAAAGAGAGTTAAACAAGATGAATGAGGGTTAAAGGGAGTGAAACGAGATGAATGAGGGTTAAAGAGAGTGAAACAAGACAAAGGAGTGTTAATGAGAGTGAACCAAGATGAATGAGGGTTAAAGAGAGTTAAACAGGATGAATGAGGGTTTCAGAGAGTGCAACAAGATGAAGGAGGGTTAAAGAGAGTGAAACAAGATGAAGGAGAATTAAAGACAGTGAAACATGATGAAGGAGGGTTAAAGAGAGAGAAACAAGATGAAGGAGGGTTAACGAAAGTGAAACAAGATGAATGAGGGTTAAACAGACTGAAACAAGATGAATGAGGGTTAAAGAGAGTGAAGCAAGATGAATGAGGGTTAAACAGAGTGAAACAAGATGAAGAAGAGTTAAACAGAGTGAAACGGGATGAAGGAGGGTGAACAGAATGAAACAAGATGAAGGGGCGTTAAAGAGAGTGAAACAAGATGAAGGAGGTTTAAAGAGAGTGAAACAAGATGAAGGGGCGTTAAAGAGAGTGAAACAAGATGAAAGAGGGTTAAAGAGAGTGAAACAAGATGACTGACGGTTAAAGTGAGTGAAACAAAATGAATGAGGGTTAAAGAGAGTGAAACAAGATGAATGAGGGTTAAACAGAGTGAAACAAGATGAATGAGTGTTAAAGAGGGTGAAACAAGATGAAGGAGGGTTGAAGAGAGTGAAACAAGATAAAGGAGAGTTAAACAGAGTGAAACCAGATGAAGGAGGGAGAAAGAGAATGAAACAAGATGAAGGGGCGTTAAAGAGAGTGAAACAAGATGAAGGAGGGTTAAGGAGAGTGAAACGAGATGAAGGAGGGTTAAAGAGAGTGAAACGAGATGAAGGAGGGTTGAAGAGAGTGAAACGAGATGAAGTAGGGTTAAAGAGTGTGAAATGAGTTGAAGTAGGGTTAAAGAGAGTGAAACGAGATGAAGGAGGGTTAAAGAGAGTGAAACGAGATGAATGAGGGTTTCAGAGAGTGCAACAAGATGAAGGAGGGTTAAAGAGAGTGAAACAAGATGAAGGAGAATTAAAGACAGTGAAACATGATGAAGGAGGGTTAAAGAGAGAGAAACAAGATGAAGGAGGGTTAACGAAAGTGAAACAAGATGAATGAGGGTTAAACAGACTGAAACAAGATGAATGAGGGTTAAAGAGAGTGAAGCAAGATGAATGAGGGTTAAACAGAGTGAAACAAGATGAAGAAGAGTTAAACAGAGTGAAACGGGATGAAGGAGGGTGAACAGAATGAAACAAGATGAAGGGGCGTTAAAGAGAGTGAAACAAGATGAAGGAGGTTTAAAGAGAGTGAAATAAGATGAAGGGGCGTTAAAGAGAGTGAAACAAGATGAAAGAGGGTTAAAGAGAGTGAAACAAGATGACTGACGGTTAAAGTGAGTGAAACAAAATGAATGAGGGTTAAAGAGAGTGAAACAAGATGAATGAGGGTTAAACAGAGTGAAACAAGATGAATGAGTGTTAAAGAGGGTGAAACAAGATGAAGGAGGGTTGAAGAGAGTGAAACAAGATAAAGGAGAGTTAAACAGAGTGAAACCAGATGAAGGAGGGAGAAAGAGAATGAAACAAGATGAAGGGGCGTTAAAGAGAGTGAAACAAGATGAAGGAGGGTTAAGGAGAGTGAAACGAGATGAAGGAGGGTTAAAGAGAGTGAAACGAGATGAAGGAGGGTTGAAGAGAGTGAAACGAGATGAAGTAGGGTTAAAGAGTGTGAAATGAGTTGAAGTAGGGTTAAAGAGAGTGAAACGAGATGAAGGAGGGTTAAAGAGAGTGAAACGAGATGAAGGAGGGTTAAAGAGAGTGAAACGAGATGAAGGAGGGTTAAAGAGAGTGAAACGAGACGAAGGAGGGTTAAAGAGACTGAAACAAGATGAAGGAGCGTTAAAGAGAGTGAAACAAGATGAATGCGATTTAAAGAGAGTGAAACAAGATGAATGAGTGTTAAAGAGAGTGAAACAAGATGAATGAGGCTTCAAGAGAGTGAAACAAGTTGAAGAATGGTGAAAGAGAGTGATACAAGATGCATGAAGGTTAAGGAGAGTGAAACAAGACGAAGGTGGGTTAAAGAGAGTGAAACAAGATGAATGAGGGTTAAAGAGAGTGAAACAAGATGAAGGAGGGGTAAAGGGAGTGAATCGACATGAAGGAGTGTTAAAGAGAGTGAAACAAGATGAATGAGGGTTAAAGTGAGGGAAACAAGATGAAGGAGGGTTAAACAGAGTGAAACAAGATGAATGAGAGTTAAAGAGAGTGAAACAAGTCGAAGGAGGGTTAAAGAGAGTAAAACAAGATGAATGAGGGTTAAAGAGAATGAAACAAGATGAATGAGGGTTAAAGAGAGTGAAACAAGATGAATGAGGGTTAAAGAGTGTGAAACAAGATGAAGGGGCATTAAAGAGAGTGAAACAAGATAAATGAAGGTTAAGGAGAGTGAAACAAGATGAAGCAGGGTTAAAGAGAGTGAAAAAAGGTAAATGACGTTTAAAGAGAGTGAAACAAGATGAATAAGGGTTAAAGGGAGTGAAACGAGATGAATGAGGGTTAAAGAGTGTGAAACAAGACGAAGGAGTGTTAATGAGAGTGAACCAAGATGGATGAGGGTTAAAGAGAGTGAAACAGGATGAATGAGGGTTAAAGAGAGTGCAACAAGATGAAGGAGGGTTAAAGAGAGTGAAACAAGATGAAGGAGAGTTAAAGACAGTGAAACATGATGAAGGAGGGTTAAAGACAGTGAAACAAGATGAAGGAGGGTTAACGAAAGTGAAACAAGATGAATGAGGATTAAACAGAGTGAAACAAGATGAATGAGGGTTAAAGAGAGTGAAGCTAGATGAATGAGGGTTAAACAGAGTGAAACAAGATGAATGAGGGTTAAAGAGGGTGAAACAAGATGAAGGAGGGTTAAAGAGAGTGAAACAAGATGAAGGAGAGTTATACAGAGTGAAACGAGATGAAGGAGGGTGAAAGAGCATGAAACAAAATGAATGAGGGTTAAAGAGAGTGAAACAAGATGAAGGGGCGTTAAAGAGAGTGAAACAAGATGAAGGAGGGTTAAAGAGAGTGAAACAAGATGAAGGAGCGTCAAAGAGAGTGAAACAAGATGAATGACGGTTAAAGAGAGTGAAACAAAATGAATGAGGGTTAAAGATAGTGAAACAAGATGAATGAGGGTCAAACAGAGTGAAACAACATGAATGAGGGTTAAAGGGAGTGAAGCAAAATGAATGAGGGTTAAACAGATTGAAACAAGATGAATGAGGGTTAAAGAGAGTGAAACAAGATGAAGGAGGGATAAAGAGAGTGAAACAAGATGAATGACGGTTAAAGAGAGTGAAACAAAATGAATGAGGGTTAAAGAGAGTGAAATAAGATGAATGAGGGTCAAACAGAGTGAAACTAGATGAATGAGTGTTAAAGAGGGTGAAACAAGATGAAGGCGGGTTAAAGAGAGTGAAACAAGATGAAGGAGAGTTAAAGACAGTGAAACATGATGAAGGAGGATTAAAGAGAGAGAAACAAGATGAAGGAGGGTTAACGAAAGTGAAACAAGATGAATGAGGGTTAAACAGACTGAAACAAGATGAATGAGGGTTAAAGAGAGTGAAGCAAGATGAATGAGGGTTAAACAGAGTGAAACAAGATGAAGGAGAGTTAAACAGAGTGAAACGGGATGAAGGAGGGTGAAAGAGAATGAAACAAGATGAAGGGGCATTAAAGAGAGTGAAACAAGATGAAGGAGGTTTAAAGAGAGTGAAACAAATGAAGAGGCGTTAAAGAGAGTGAAACAAGATGAAAGAGGGTTAAAGAGAGTGAAACAAGATGAATGACCGTTAAAGAGAGTGAAACAAAATTAATGAGGGTTAAAGAGAGTGAAACAAGATGAATGAGGGTCAAACAGAGTGAAATTAGATGAATGAGGGTTAAAGAGAGTGAAGCAAGATGAAGGAGGGTTGAAGAGAGTGAAACAAGATAAAGGAGAGTTAAACAGAGTGAAACAATATGAAGGAGGGAGAAAGAGAATGAAACAAGATGAAGTGGCGTTAAAGAGAGTGAAACAAGATGAAGGAGGGTTAAAGAGAGTGAAACGAGATGAAGAAGGGTTGAAGAGAGTGAAACGAGATGAAGGAGAGTTAAAGAGAGTGAAACGAGACGAAGGAGGGTTAAAGAGACTGAAACAAGATGAAGGAGCGTTAAAGAGAGTGAAACAAGATGAATGCGGTTTAAAGAGAGTGAAAGAAGATGAATGAGTGTTAAAGAGAGTGAAACAAGATGAATGAGGGTTAAAGAGAGCGGAACAAGATGAATGAGGGTTAAAGAGAGTGAAACAAGATGAATGAGGGTTAAAGAGAGTGAAACAGGATGAATGAGGGTTAAAGAGAGTGCAACAAGATGAAGGAGGGTTAAAGAGAGTGAAACAAGATGAAGGAGAGTTAAAGACACTGAAACATGATGAAGGAGGGTTAAAGAGAGTGAAACAAGATGAAGGAGGGTTAACGAGAGTGAAACAAGATGAATGAGGGTTAAACAGAGTGAAACAAGATGAATGAGGGTTAAAGAGGGTGAAACAAGATGAAGGAGGGTTAAAGAGAGTGAAACAAGATGAAGGAGAGTTAAACAGAGTGAAACGAGATGAAGGAGGATGAAAGAGAATGAAACAAGATGAAGGGGCATTAAAGAGAGTGAAACAAGATGAAAGAGGGTCAAACAGAGTGAAACTAGATGAATGAGGGTTAAAGAGAGTGAAGCAAGATGAATGAGGGTTAAAGAGAGTGAAGCAAGATGAATGAGGGTTAAAGAGAGTGAAACAAGATGAATGAGTGTTAAAGAGGGTGAAACAAGATGAAGGAGGGTTGAAGAGAGTGAAACAAGATAAAGGAGAGTTAAACAGAGTGAAACAAGATGAAGGAGGGTGAAAGAGAATGAAACAAGATGAAGGGGCGTCAAAGAGAGTGAAACAAGATGAAGGAGGGGTAAAGGGAGTGAATCGACATGAAGGAGTGTTAAAGAGAGTGAAACAAGATGAATGAGGGTTAAAGTGAGTGAAACAAGATGAAGGAGGGTTAAACAGAGTGAAACAAGATGAATGAGAGTTAAAGAGAGTGAAACAAGTCGAAGGAGGGTTAAAGAGAGTAAAACAAGATGAATGAGGGTTAAAGAGAATGAAACAAGATGAATGAGGGTTAACGAGAGTGAAACAAGATGAATGAGGGTTAAAGAGAGTGAAACAAGATGAATGAGGGTCAAACAGAGTGAAACTAGATGAATGAGGGTTAAAGAGAGTGAAGCAAGATGAAGGAGGGTTGAAGAGAGTGAAACAAGATAAAGGAGAGTTAAACAGAGTGAAACAAGATGAAGGAGGGAGAAAGAGAATGAAACAAGATGAATGAGGGTTAAAGAGAGTGAAACAAGATGAATGAGGGTTAAAGAGAGTGAAACAAGATGAAGGAGGGTTAAACAGAGTGAAACAAGATGAATGAGAGTTAAAGAGAGTGAAACAAGTCGAAGGAGGGTTAAAGAGAGTAAAACAAGATGAATGAGGGTGAAAGAGAATGAAACAAGATGAATGAGGGTTAAAGAGAGTGAAACAAGATGAATGAGGGTTAAAGAGAGTGAAACAAGATGAAGGGGCATTAAAGAGAGTGAAACAAGATAAATGAAGGTTCAGGAGAGTGAAACAAGATGAATCAGGGTTAAAGAGAGTGAAAAAAGGTAAATGACGTTTAAAGAGAGTGAAACAAGATGAATAAGGGTTAAAGGGAGTGAAACGAGATGAATGAGGGTTAAAGAGTGTGAAACAAGACGAAGGAGTGTTAATGAGAGTGAACCAAGATGAATGAGGGTTAAAGAGAGTGAAACAGGATGAATGAGGGTTAAAGAGAGTACAACAACATGAAGGAGGGATAAAGAGAGTGAAACAAGTTGAATGACGGTTAAAGAGAGTGAAACAAAATGAATGAGGGTTAAAGAGAGTGAAATAAGATGAATGAGGGTCAAACAGAGTGAAACTGGATGAATGAGTGTTAAAGAGGGTGAAACAAGATGAAGGCGGGTTAAAGAGAGTGAAACAAGATGAAGGAGAGTTAAAGACAGTGAAACATGATGAAGGAGGGTTAAAGAGAGAGAAACAAGATGAAGGAGGGTTAACGAAAGTGAAACAAGATGAATGAGGGTTAAACAGACTGAAACAAGATGAATGAGGGTTAAAGAGAGTGAAGCAAGATGAATGAGGGTTAAACAGAGTGAAACAAGATGAAGGAGAGTTAAACAGAGTGAAACGGGATGAAGGAGGGTGAAAGAGAATGAAACAAGACGAAGGGGCGTTAAAGAGAGTGAAACAAGATGAAGGAGGTTTAAAGAGAGTGAAACAAATAAAGAGGCGTTAAAGAGAGTGAAACAAGATGAAAGAGGGTTAAAGAGAGTGAAACAAGATGAATGACGGTTAAAGAGAGTGAAACAAAATGAATGAGGGTTAAAGAGAGTGAAACAAGATGAATGAGGGTCAAACAGAGTGAAACTAGATGAATGAGGGTTAAAGAGAGTGAAGCAAGATGAAGGAGGGTTGAAGAGAGTGAAACAAGATAAAGGAGAGTTAAACAGAGTGAAACAAGATGAAGGAGGGAGAAAGAGAATGAAACAAGATGAAGTGGCGTTAAAGAGAGTGAAACAAGATGAAGGAGGGTTAAAGAGAGTGAAACGAGATGAAGGAGGGTTGAAGAGAGTGAAACGAGATGAAGTAGGGTTAAAGAGTGTGAAATGAGTTGAAGTAGGGTTAAAGAGAGTGAAACGAGATGAAGGAGGGTTAAAGAGAGTGAAACGAGACGAAGGAGGGTTAAAGAGACTGAAACAAGATGAAGGAGCGTTAAAGAGAGTGAAACAAGATGAATGCGGTTTAAAGAGAGTGAAATAAGATGAATGAGTGTTAAAGAGAGTGAAACAAGACGAATGAGGCTTCAAGAGAGTGAAACAAGATGAATGAGGGTTAAAGAGAGCGGAACAAGATGAATGAGGGTTAAAGAGAGTGAAATAAGATGAATGAGGGTTAAAGAGAGTGAAACAAGATGAAGGAAAGTTAAAGACAGTGAAACATGATGAAGGAGGGTTAAAGAGAGTTAAACGAGATGAATGAGGGTTAAAGAGAGTGAAACAAGATGAATGAGGGTTAAGGAGAGTGAAAGAAGATGAATGAGGGTTAAAGAGAGTGAAACAAGATGAAGGCGAGTTAAAGACAGTGAAACATGATGAAGGATGGTTAAAGAGAGTGAAACGAGATGAATGACGGTTAAAGAGAGTGAAACAAGATAAATGAGGGTGAACGAGAGTGAAACGAGATGAAGGAGTGTTAAAGAGAGTGCAACGAGATTGAGGGGGGTTAAAGAGAGTGAAACGAGATGAAGGAGGGTTAAAGAGAGTGCAACGAGTTTGAGGGGGGTTAAAGAGAGTGAAACGAGATGAAGGAGGGTTAAAGAGAGTGAAACGAGATGAAGGAGGATTAACGAGAGTGAAACGAGATGAAGGTGGGTTAAACACAGTGAAACATAATGAATGAGGGTTAAAGAGAGTGAAACAAGATGAACGATGGTTAAAGGGAGTGAAACGAGATGAAGGAGGGTTAAAGAGAGTGAAACTAGATGAAGGAGGTTTAAGGAGAGTGAAACGAGATGTGGAGGGTTAAGGAGAGTGAAACAAGATGAATGCGGGTTAAAGAGAGTGAAAGAAGCTGAATGAGGGTTAAAGAGAGTTAAACAAGATGAATGAGGGTTAAAGGGAGTGAAACGAGATGAATGAGGGTTAAAGAGAGTGAAACAAGACAAAGGAGTGTTAATGAGAGTGAACCAAGATGAATGAGGGTTAAAGAGAGTTAAACAGGATGAATGAGGGTTTCAGAGAGTGCAACAAGATGAAGGAGGGTTAAAGAGAGTGAAACAAGATGAAGGAGAGTTAAAGACAGTGAAACATGATGAAGGAGGGTTAAAGAGAGAGAAACAAGATGAAGGAGGGTTAACGAAAGTGAAACAAGATGAATGAGGGTTAAACAGAGTGAAACACGATGAATGAGTGTTAAAGAGGGTGAAACAAGATGAAGGAGGGTTGAAGAGAGTGAAACAAGATAAAGGAGAGTTAAACAGAGTGAAACCAGATGAAGGAGGGAGAAAGAGAATGAAACAAGATGAAGGGGCGTTAAAGAGAGTGAAACAAGATGAAGGAGGGTTAAGGAGAGTGAAACGAGATGAAGGAGGGTTAAAGAGAGTGAAACGAGATGAAGGAGGGTTGAAGAGAGTGAAACGAGATGAAGTAGGGTTAAAGAGTGTGAAATGAGTTGAAGTAGGGTTAAAGAGAGTGAAACGAGATGAAGGAGGGTTAAAGAGAGTGAAACGAGATGAAGGAGGGTTAAAGAGAGTGAAACGAGATGAAGGAGGGTTAAAGAGAGTGAAACGAGACGAAGGAGGGTTAAAGAGACTTAAACAAGATGAAGGAGCGTTAAAGAGAGTGAAACAAGATGAATGCGGTTTAAAGAGAGTGAAACAAGATGAATGAGTGTTAAAGAGAGTGAAACAAGATGAATGAGGCTTCAAGAGAGTGAAACAAGATGAATGAGGGTTAAAGAGAGCGGAACAAGATGAATGAGGGTTAAAGAGAGTGAAAGAAGATGAATGAGGGTTAAAGAGAGTGAAACAAGATGAAGGACAGTTAAAGACAGTGAAACATGATGAAGGAGGGTTAAAGAGAGTTAAACGAGATGAATGAGGGTTAAAGAGAGTGAAACAAGATGAATGAGGGTTAACGAGAGTGAAACAAGATGAAGGAGTGTTAAAGAGAATGCAACAAGATTGAGGGGGTTTAAAGAGAGTGAAACGAGATGAAGGAGGGTTAAAGAGAGTGAAAAGAGATGAAGCAGGGTTAAAGAGAGTGAAACGAGATGAAGGTGGGTTAAAGAGAATGAAAAAAGCTGAATGAGTGTTAAACAGAGTGAAACAAGATGAATGAGGGTTCAAGAGAGTGAAACAACAGGAATGAGTGATAAAGAGAGTGAAACAAGATGAAGGAAAGTTAAAGACAGTGAAACATGATGAAGGAGGGTTAAAGAGAGTTAAACGAGATGAATGAGGGTTAAAGAGAGTGAAACAAGATGAATGAGGGTTAACGAGAGTGAAACGAGATGAAGGAGTATTAAAGAGAGTGCAACGAGATTGAGGGTGTTTAAAGAGAGTGAAACGAGATGAAGGAGGGTTAAAGAGAGTGAAAATAGATGAAGGAGGGTTAAAGAGAGTGAAACGAGATGAAGGTGGGTTAAATAGAGTGAAACATAATGAATGAGGGTAAAGAGAGTGAATGAAACAAGATGAATGAGGGTTAAAGGGAGTGAAACAAGATGAAGGAGGGTTAAAGAGAGTGAAACGAGATGAAAGAGGTTTAAAGAGAGTGAAACGAGATGTAGGAGGGTTAAGGAGAGTGAAACGAGATGAAGGAGGGTTAAAGAGAGAGAAACGTGATGAAGGAGGGTTGAAGAGAGTGAAACGAGATGAAGGAGGGTTAAAGAGTGTGAAATGAGATGAAGTAGGGTTAAAGAGAGTGAAACGAGATGAAGGAGAGTTAAAAAGAGTGAAACGAGATGCAGGAGGGTTAAAGAGAGTGAAACAAGATGTAGGAGGGTTAAAGAGAGTGAAACAAGATGAAGGAGGCTTAAAGAGAATGAAACAAGATGAATGAGGGTTAAACAGAGAAAAACAAGATGAAGGAGAGTTAAATAGAGTGAAACGGGATGAAGGAGGGTGAAAGAGAATGAAACAAGATGAAGGGGCGTTAAAGAGAGTGAAACAAGATGAAGGAGGTTTAAAGAGAGTGAAACAAGATGAAGGGGCGTTAAAGAGAGTGAAACAAGATGAAAGAGGGTTAAAGAGAGTGAAACAAGATGACTGACGGTTAAAGTGAGTGAAACAAAATGAATGAGGGTTAAAGAGAGTGAAACAAGATGAATGAGGGTCAAACAGAGTGAAACTAGATGAATGAGGGTTAAAGAGAGTGAAGCAAGATGAATGAGGGTTAAACAGAGTGAAACAAGATGAATGAGTGTTAAAGAGGGTGAAACAAGATGAAGGAGGGTTGAAGAGTGTGAAATGAGTTGAAGTAGGGTTAAAGAGAGTGAAACGAGATGAAGGAGGGTTAAAGAGAGTGAAACCAGATGAAGGAGGGTTAAAGAGAGTGAAACGAGATGAAGGAGGGTTAAAGAGAGTGAAACGAGACGAAGGAGGGTTAAAGAGACTGAAACAAGATGAAGGAGCGTTAAAGAGAGTGAAACAAGATGAATGCGGTTTAAAGAGAGTGAAACAAGATGAATGAGTGTTAAAGAGAGTGAAACAAGATGAATGAGGCTTCAAGAGAGTGAAACAAGATGAATGAGGGTTAAAGAGAGCGGAACAAGATGAATGAGGGTTAAAGAGAGTGAAAGAAGATGAATGAGGGTTAAAGAGAGTGAAACAAGATGAAGGAAAGTTAAAGACAGTGAAACATGATGAAGGAGGGTTAAAGAGAGTTAAACGAGATGAATGAGGTTTAATGAGAGTGAAACAAGATGAATGAGGGTTAACGAGAGTGAAACAAGATGAAGGAGTGTTAAAGAGAGTGCAACAAGATTGAGGGGGTTTAAAGAGAGTGAAACGAGATGAAGGAGGGTTAAAGAGAGTGAAAAGAGATGAAGCAGGGTTAAAGAGAGTGAAACGAGATGAAGGTGGGTTAAAGAGAATGAAAAAAGCTGAATGAGTGTTAAACAGAGTGAAACAAGATGAATGAGGGTTCAAGAGAGTGAAACAACAGGAATGAGTGATAAAGAGAGTGAAACAAGATGAATGAGGGTTAAAGAGAGTGAAAGAAGATGAATGAGGGTTAAAGAGAGTGAAACAAGATGAAGCAAAGTTAAAGACAGTGAAACATGATGAAGGAGGGTTAAAGAGAGTTAAACGAGATGAATGAGGGTTAAAGAGAGTGAAACAAGATGAATGAGGGTTAACGAGAGTGAAACGAGATGAAGGAGTATTAAAGAGAGTGCAACGAGATTGAGGGGGTTTAAAGAGAGTGAAACGAGATGAAGGAGGGTTAAAGAGAGTGAAAATAGATGAAGGAGGGTTAAAGAGAGTGAAACGAGATGAAGGTGGGTTAAATAGAGTGAAACATAATGAATGAGGGTAAAGAGAGTGAATGAAACAAGATGAATGAGGGTTAAAGGGAGTGAAACAAGATGAAGGAGGGTTAAAGAGAGTGAAACGAGATGAAAGAGGTTTAAAGAGAGTGAAACGAGATGTAGGAGGGTTAAGGAGAGTGAAACGAGATGAAGGAGGGTTAAAGAGAGAGAAACGTGATGAAGGAGGGTTGAAGAGAGTGAAACGAGATGAAGGAGGGTTAAAGAGTGTGAAATGAAATGAAGTAGGGTTAAAGAGAGTGAAACGAGATGAAGGAGAGTTAAAGAGAGTGAAACGAGATGCAGGAGGGTTAAAGAGAGTGAAACAAGATGTAGGAGGGTTAAAGAGAGTGAAACAAGATGAAGGAGGCTTAAAGAGAATGAAACAAGATGAATGAGGGTTAAACAGAGAGAAACAAGATGAATGAGGGTTAAGGAGAGTGAAAAAAGATGAATGAGGGTTAAGGAGAGTGAAAGAAGATGAATGAGGGTTAAAGAGAGTGAAAAAAGATGAATGAGGGTTAAAGAGAGTGAAAAAAGATGAATGAGGGTTAAGGAGAGTGAAAGAAGATGAATGAGGGTTAAAGAGAGTGAAACAAGATGAAGGCGAGTTAAAGACAGTGAAACATGATGAAGGATGGTTAAAGAGAGTGAAACGAGATGAATGACGGTTAAAGAGAGTGAAACAAGATAAATGAGGGTGAACGAGAGTGAAACGAGATGAAGGAGTGTTAAAGAGAGGGCAACGAGATTGAGGGGGGTTAAAGAGAGTGAAACGAGATGAAGGAGGGTTAAAGAGAGTGCAACGAGTTTGAGGGGGGTTAAAGAGAGTGAAACGAGATGAAGGAGGGTTAAAGAGAGTGAAACGAGATGAAGGAGGATTAACGAGAGTGAAACGAGATGAAGGTGGGTTAAACACAGTGAAACATAATGAATGAGGGTTAAAGAGAGTGAAACAAGATGAACGATGTTTAAAGGGAGTGAAACGAGATGAAGGAGGGTTAAAGAGAGTGAAACGAGATGAAGGAGGTTTAAGGAGAGTGAAACGAGATGTGGAGGGTTAAGGAGAGTGAAACAAGATGAATGCGGGTTAAAGAGAGTGAAAGAAGCTGAATGAGGGTTAAAGAGAGTTAAACAAGATGAATGAGGGTTAAAGGGAGTGAAACGAGATGAATGAGGGTTATAGAGAGTGAAACAAGACAAAGGAGTGTTAATGAGAGTGAACCAAGATGAATGAGGGTTAAAGAGAGTTAAACAGGATGAATGAGGGTTTCAGAGAGTGCAACAAGATGAAGGAGGGTTAAAGAGAGTGAAACAAGATGAAGGAGAGTTAAAGACAGTGAAACATGATGAAGGAGGGTTAAAGAGAGAGAAACAAGATGAAGGAGGGTTAACGAAAGTGAAACAAGATGAACGAGGGTTAAACAGACTGAAACAAGATGA
The DNA here is from genome assembly GCF_047496885.1 of Scyliorhinus torazame. NCBI lineage: Eukaryota > Metazoa > Chordata > Chondrichthyes > Carcharhiniformes > Scyliorhinidae > Scyliorhinus > Scyliorhinus torazame. The sequence continues at coordinate 153,190,012 of NC_092724.1, read as the reverse complement.
ATGAGGGTTAAAGAGAGTGAAGCAAGATGAATGAGGGTTAAACAGAGTGAAACAAGATGAAGGAGAGTTAAACAGAGTGAAACGGGATGAAGGAGGGTGAAAGAGAATGAAACAAGATGAAGGGGCGTTAAAGAGAGTGAAACAAGATGAAGGAGGTTTAAAGAGAGTGAAACAAGATAAAGGGGCGTTAAAGAGAGTGAAACAAGATGAAAGAGGGTTAAAGAGAGTGAAACAAGATGACTGAGGGTCAAACAGAGTGAAACTAGATGAATGAGGGTTAAAGAGAGTGAAGCAAGATGAATGAGGGTTAAACAGAGTGAAACAAGATGAATGAGTGTTAAAGAGGGTGAAACAAGATGAAGGAGGGTTGAAGAGAGTGAAACAAGATAAAGGAGAGTTAAACAGAGTGAAACCAGATGAAGGAGGGAGAAAGAGAATGAAACAAGATGAAGGGGCGTTAAAGAGAGTGAAACAAGATGAAGGAGGGTTAAGGAGAGTGAAACGAGATGAAGGAGGGTTAAAGAGAGCGAAACGAGATGAAGGAGGGTTGAAGAGAGTGAAACGAGATGAAGTAGGGTTAAAGAGTGTGAAATGAGTTGAAGTAGGGTTAAAGAGAGTGAAACGAGATGAAGGAGGGTTAAAGAGAGTGAAACGAGATGAAGGAGGGTTAAAGAGACTGAAACAAGATGAAGGAGCGTTAAAGAGAGTGAAACAAGATGAATGCGGGTTAAAGAGAGTGAAAGAAGATGAATGAGTGTTAAAGAGAGTGAAACAAGATGAATGAGGCTTCAAGAGTGTGAAACAAGATGAATGAGGGTTAAAGAGAGTGGAACAAGATGAAGGAGAGTTAAAGACAGTGAAACAAGATGAATGAGGGTTAAAGAGAGTGAAACGACAGGAATGAGTGATAAAGAGAGTGAAACAAGATGAATGAGGGTTAAAGAGAGTGAAAGAAGATGAATGAGGGTTAAAGAGAGTGAAACAAGATAAAGGAAAGTTAAAGACAGTGAAACATGATAAAGGAGGGTTAAAGAGAGTTAAACGAGATGAATGAGGGTTAAAGAGAGTGATACACGATGAATGAGGGTTAACGAGAGTGAAACGAGATGAAGGAGTGTTAAAGAGAGTGCAACGAGATTGAGGGGGTTTAAAGAGAGTGAAACGAGATGAAGGAGGGTTAAAGAGAGTGAAAAGAGATGAAGGAGGGTTAAAGAGAGTGAAACGAGATGAAGGTGGGTTAAAGAGAGTGAAACATAATGAATGAGGGTAAAGAGAGTGAATGAAACAAGATGAATGAGGGTTAAAGGGAGTGAAACAAGATGAAGGAGGGTTAAAGAGAGAGAAACGTGATGAAGGAGGGTTGAAGAGAGTGAAACGAGATGAAGGAGGGTTAAAGAGTGTGAAATGAGATGAAGTAGGGTTAAAGAGAGTGAAACGAGATGTAGGAGGGTTAAGGAGAGTGAAACGAGATGAAGGAGGGTTAAAGAGAGAGAAACGTGATGAAGGAGGGTTGAAGAGAGTGAAACGAGATGAAGGAGGGTTAAAGAGTGTGAAATGAGATGAAGTAGGGTTAAAGAGAGTGAAACGAGATGAAGGAGGGTTAAAGAGAGTGAAACGAGATGAAGGATGGTTAAAGAGAGTGAAACAAGATAAATGCGGGTTAAAGAGAATGAAAGAAGATGAATGAGGGTCAAAGAGAGTGAAACAAGATGTAGGAGGGTTAAAGAGAGTGAAACAAGATGAAGGAGGGTTAAAGAGAGTGAAACGAGATGAAGAAGGGCTAAAGAGAGTGAAAAGAGATGAAGCAGGGTGAAAGAGAGTGAAACGAGATGAAGGTGGGTTAAAGAGAATGAAAAAAGCTGAATGAGTGTTAAACAGAGTGAAACAAGATGAATGAGGGTTAAAGAGAGTGAAAGAAGGTGAATGAGGGTTAAAGAGAGTGAAACAAGATAAAGGAAAGTTAAAGACAGTGAAACATGATAAAGGAGGGTTAAAGAGAGTTAAACGAGATGAATGAGGGTTAAAGAGAGTGAAACAAGATGAATGAGGGTTAACGAGAGTGAAACGAGATGAAGGAGTGTTAAAGAGAGTGCAACGAGATTGAGGGGGTTTAAAGAGAGTGAAACGAGATGAAGGAGGGTTAAAGAGAGTGAAAAGAGATGAAGGAGGGTTAAAGAGAGTGAAACGAGATGAAGGTGGGTTAAAGAGAGTGAAACATAATGAATGAGGGTAAAGAGAGTGAATGAAACAAGATGAATGAGGGTTAAAGGGAGTGAAACAAGATGAAGGAGGGTTAAAGAGAGTGAAACGAGATGAAAGAGGTTTAAAGAGAGTGAAACGAGATGTAGGAGGGTTAAGGAGAGTGAAACGAGATGAAGGAGGGTTAAAGAGAGAGAAACGTGATGAAGGAGGGTTGAAGAGAGTGAAACGAGATGAAGGAGGGTTAACGAGTGTGAAATGAGATGAAGTAGGGTTAAAGAGAGTGAAACGAGCTGAAGGAGGGTTAAAGAGAGTGAAACGAGATGAAGGAGGGTTAAAGAGAGTGAAACAAGATAAATGCGGGTTAAAGAGAGTGAAAGAAGATGAATGAGGGTCAAAGAGAGTGAAACAAGATGTAGGAGGGTTAAAGAGAGTGAAACAAGATGAAGGAGGCTTAAAGAGAATGAAACAAGATGAATGAGGGTTAAACAGAGAAAAACAAGATGAATGAGAGATTAAGAGAGTGAAACGACAGGAATGAGTGTTAAAGAGAGTGAAACAAGATGAATAAGGGTTAAAGAGAGTGAAACAAGACGATTGAGGGTTAAAGAGAGTGAAACAAGTCGAAGGAGGGTTAAAGAGAGTGAAACAAGATGAAGCAGGGTTAAAGAGAGTGAAACAAGATGAATGAGGGTTAAAGAGAGTGAAACAAGATGTATGAGGGTTAAAGAGAGTGAAACAAGATGAAGGGGCATTAAAGAGAGTGAAACAAGATAAATGAAGGTTAAGAGAGAGTGAAACAAGATGAAGCAGGGTTAAAGAGAGTGAAACATGATGAATGAGGGTTAAAGAGAGTGAAACAAAATGAATGAGGGTTAAAGAGAGGGAAACAAGGTAAATTACTTTTAAAGAGAATGAAACAAGATGAAGGAGGGTTAAAGAGAGTGAAACAGGATGAATGAGGGTTAAAGAGAGTGCAACAAGATGAAGGAGGGTTAAAGAGAGTGAAACGAGATGAAAGAGGTTTAAAGAGAGTGAAACGAGATGTAGGAGGGTTAAGGAGAGTGAAACGAGATGAAGGAGGGTTAAAGAGAGAGAAACGTGATGAAGGAGGGTTGAAGAGAGTGAAACGAGATGAAGGAGGGTTAGAGAGTGTGAAATGAGATGAAGTAGGGTTAAAGAGAGTGAAACGAGCTGAAGGAGGGTTAAAGAGAGTGAAACGAGATGAAGGAGGGTTAAAGAGAGTGAAACAAGATAAATGCGAGTTAAAGAGAGTGAAAGAAGATGAATGAGGGTCAAAGAGAGTGAAACAAGATGTAGGAGGGTTAAAGAGAGTGAAACAAGATGAAGGAGGCTTACAGAGAATGAAACAAAATGAATGAGGGTTAAACAGAGAAAAACAAGATGAATGAGAGATTAAGAGAGTGAAACAACAGGAATGAGTGTTAAAGAGAGTGAAACAAGATGAATAAGGGTTAAAGAGAGTGAAACAAGACGATTGAGGGTGAAAGAGAGTGAAACAAGTCGAAGGAGGGTTAAAGAGAGTGAAACAAGATGAAGCAGGGTTAAAGAGAGTGAAACAAGATGAATGAGGGTTAAAGAGAGTGAAACAAGATGTATGAGGGTTAAAGAGAGTGAAACAAGATGAAGGGGCATTAAAGAGAGTGAAACAAGATAAATGAAGGTTAAGGAGAGTGAAACAAGATGAAGCAGGGTTAAAGAGAGTGAAACAAGATGAATGAGGGTTAAAGAGAGTGAAACAAAATGAATGAGGGTTAAAGAGAGGGAAACAAGGTAAATTACTTTTAAAGAGAATGAAACAAGATGAAGGAGGGTTAAAGAGAGTGAAACAGGATGAATGAGGGTTAAAGAGAGTGCAACAAGATGAAGGAGGGTTAAAGAGAGTGAAACAAGATGAAGGAGAGTTAAAGACAGTGAAACATGATGAAGGAGGGTTAAAGAGAGTGAAACAAGATGAAGGAGGGTTAACGAGAGTGAAACAAGATGAATGAGGGTTAAACAGAGTGAAACAAGATGAATGAGGGTTAAAGAGGGTGAAACAAGATGAAGGAGGGTTATAGAGAGTGAAACAAGATGAAGGAGAGTTAAACAGAGTGAAACGAGATGAAGGAGGATGAAAGAGAATGAAACAAGATGAAGGGGCATTAAAGAGAGTGAAACAAGATGAAAGAGGGTCAAACAGAGTGAAACTAGATGAATGAGGGTTAAAGAGAGTGAAGCAAGATGACTGAGGGTTAAAGAGAGTGAAGCAAGATGAATGAGGGTTAAACAGAGTGAAACAAGATGAAGGGGCATTAAAGAGAGTGAAACAAGAAAAATGAAGGTTAAGGAGAGTGAAACAAGATGAAGCAGGGTTAAAGAGAGTGAAACAAGATGAATGAGGGTTAAAGAGAGTGAAACAAAATGAATGAGGGTTAAAGAGAGGGAAACAAGGTAAATTACTTTTAAAGAGAATGAAACAAGATGAAGGAGGGTTAAAGAGAGTGAAACAAGATGAAGGAGGGTTAAATAGAGTGAAACAAGATGAAGAAGGGTGAAAGAGAGTGAAACAAGATGAATGAGGGTTAAAGAGAGTGAAACAAGATGAATGAGGGTTAAAGAGAGTGAAACAGGATGAATGAGGGTTAAAGAGAGTGCAACAAGATGAAGGAGGGTTAAAGAGAGTGAAACAAGGTGAAGGAGAGTTAAAGACAGTGAAACATGATGAAGGAGGGTTAAAGAGAGTGAAACAAGATGAAGGAGGGTTAACGAGAGTGAAACAAGATGAATGAGGGTTAAACAGAGTGAAACAAGATGAATGAGGGTTAAAGAGGGTGAAACAAGATGAAGGAGCGTTATAGAGAGTGAAACAAGATGAAGGAGAGTTAAACAGAGTGAAACGAGATGAAGGAGGATGAAAGAGAATGAAACAAGATGAAGGGGCATTAAAGAGAGTGAAACAAGATGAAAGAGGTTCAAACAGAGTGAAACAAGATGAATGAGGGTTAAAGAGAGTGAAACAGGATGAATGAGGGTTAAAGAGAGTTAAACGAGATGAATGAGGGTTAAAGAGAGTGAAACAAGATGAATGAGGGTTAACGAGAGTGAAACGAGATGAAGGAGTGTTAAAGAGAGTGCAACGAGATTGAGGGGGTTTAAAGAGAGTGAAACGAGATGAAGGAGGGTTAAAGAGAGTGAAACAAGATGAATGAGGGTCAAAGAGAGGGAAACAAGATGAAGGAGAGTGAAAGACAGTGAAACAAGATGAAGGAGGGTGAAAGGGAGTGATACAAGATGAATAAGGGTTAAAGAGAGTGAAACAAGACGATTGAGGGTTAAAGAGAGTGAAACAAGTCGAAGGAGGGTTAAACAGAGTGAAACAAGATGAAGCAGGGTTAAAGAGAGTGAAACAAGATGAATGAGGGTTAAAGAGAGTGAAACAAGATGTATGAGGGTTAAAGAGAGTGAAACAAGATGAAGGGGCATTAAAGAGAGTGAAACAAGATAAATGAAGGTTAAGGAGAGTGAAACAAGATGAAGCAGGTTTAAAGAGAGTGAAACAAGATGAATGAGGGTTAAAGAGAGTGAAACAAAATGAATGAGGGTTAAAGAGAGGGAAACAAGGTAAATTACTTTTAAAGAGAATGAAACAAGATGAAGGAGGGTTAAAGAGAGTGAAACAAGATGAAGGAGGGTTAAATAGAGTGAAACAAGATGAAGAAGGGTGAAAGAGAGTGAAACAAGATGAATGAGGGTTAAAGAGAGTGAAACAAGATGAATGAGGGTTAAAGAGAGTGAAACAGGATGAATGAGGGTTAAAGAGAGTGCAACAAGATGAAGGAGGGTTAAAGAGAGTGAAACAAGATGAAGGAGAGTTAAACAGAGTGAAACGAGATGAAGGAGGATGAAAGAGAATGAAACAAGATGAAGGGGCATTAAAGAGAGTGAAACAAGATGAAAGAGGGTCAAACAGAGTGAAACTAGATGAATGAGGGTTAAAGAGAGTGAAGCAAGATGACTGAGGGTTAAAGAGAGTGAAGCAAGATGAATGAGGGTTAAACAGAGTGAATCAAGATGAAGGGGCATTAAAGAGAGTGAAACAAGAAAAATGAAGGATAAGGAGAGTGAAACAAGATGAAGCAGGGTTAAAGAGAGTGAAACAAGATGAATGAGGGTTAAAGAGAGTGAAACAAAATGAATGAGGGTTAAAGAGAGGGAAACAAGGTAAATTACTTTTAAAGAGAATGAAACAAGATGAAGGAGGGTTAAAGAGAGTGAAACAAGATGAAGGAGGGTTAAATAGAGTGAAACAAGATGAAGAAGGGTGAAAGAGAGTGAAACAAGATGAATGAGGGTTAAAGAGTGTGAAACAAGATGAATGAGGGTTAAAGAGAGTGAAACAGGATGAATGAGGGTTAAAGAGAGTGCAACAAGATGAAGGAGGGTTAAAGAGAGTGAAACAAGATGAAGGAGAGTTAAAGACAGTGAAACATGATGAAGGAGGGTTAAAGAGAGTGAAACAAGATGAAGGAGGGTTAACGAGAGTGAAACAAGATGAATGAGGGTTAAACAGAGTGAAACAAGATGAATGAGGGTTAAAGAGGGTGAAACAAGATGAAGGAGGGTTATAGAGAGTGAAACAAGATGAAGGAGAGTTAAACAGAGTGAAACGAGATGAAGGAGGATGAAAGAGAATGAAACAAGATGAAGGGGCATTAAAGAGAGTGAAATAAGATGAAAGAGGGTCAAACAGAGTGAAAGTAGATGAATGAGGGTTAAAGAGAGTGAAGCAAGATGACTGAGGGTTAAAGAGAGTGAAGCAAGATAAATGAGGGTTAAACAGAGTGAAACAAGATGAAGGGGCATTAAAGAGAGTGAAACAAGAAAAATGAAGGTTAAGGAGAGTGAAACAAGATGAAGCAGGGTTAAAGAGAGTGAAACAAGATGAATGAGGGTTAAAGAGAGTGAAACAAAATGAATGAGGGTTAAAGAGAGGGTAACAAGGTAAATGACGTTTAAAGAGAATGAAACAAGATGAAGGAGGGTTAAAGAGAGTGAAACAAGATGAAGGAGGGTTAAATAGAGTGAAACAAGATGAAGAAGGGTGAAAGAGAGTGAAACAAGATGAATCAGGGTAAAAGAGAGTGAAACAAGATGAATGAGGGTTAACGAGAGTGAAACGAGATGAAGGAGTGTTAAAGAGAGTGCAACGAGATTGAGGGGGTTTAAAGAGAGTGAAACGAGATGAAGGAGGGTTAAAGAGAGTGAAAAGAGATGAAGGAGGGTTAAAGAGAGTGAAACGAGATGAAGGTGGGTTAAAGAGAGTGAAACATAATGAATGAGGGTAAAGAGAGTGAATGAAACAAGATGAATGAGGGTTAAAGGGAGTGAAACAAGATGAAGGAGGGTTAAAGAGAGTGAAACGAGATGAAAGAGGTTTAAAGAGAGTGAAACGAGATGTAGGAGGGTTAAGGAGAGTGAAACGAGATAAATGCGGGTTAAAGAGAATGAAAGAAGATGAATGAGGGTCAAAATGAGTGAAACAAGATGTAGGAGGGTTAAAGAGAGTGAAACAAGATGAAGGAGGCTTAAAGAGAATGAAACAAGATGAATGAGGGTTAAAGAGAGTGAAACGAGATGAAGGAGGGTTAAAGAGAGTGAAACAAGATAAATGCGGGTTAAAGAGAATGAAAGAAGATGAATGAGGGTCAAAGAGAGTGAAACAAGAAAAATGAAGGATAAGGAGAGTGAAACAAGATGAAGCAGGGTTAAAGAGAGTGAAACAAGATGAATGAGGGTTAAAGAGAGTGAAACAAAATGAATGAGGGTTAAAGAGAGGGAAACAAGGTAAATTACTTTTAAAGAGAGTGCAACAAGATGAAGGAGGGTTAAAGAGAGTGAAACAAGATGAAGGAGAGTTAAAGACAGTGAAACATGATGAAGGAGGGTTAAAGAGAGTGAAACAAGATGAAGGAGGGTTAACGAGAGTGAAACAAGATGAATGAGGGTTAAACAGAGTGAAACAAGATGAATGAGGGTTAAAGAGGGTGAAACAAGATGAAGGAGGGTTATAGAGAGTGAAACAAGATGAAGGAGAGTTAAACAGAGTGAAACGAGATGAAGGAGGATGAAAGAGAATGAAACAAGATGAAGGGGCATTAAAGAGAGTGAAACAAGATGAAAGAGGGTCAAACAGAGTGAAACTAGATGAATGAGGGTTAAAGAGAGTGAAGCAAGATGACTGAGGGTTAAAGAGAGTGAAGCAAGATGAATGAGGGTTAAACAGAGTGAAACAAGATGAAGGGGCATTAAAGAGAGTGAAACAAGAAAAATGAAGGTTAAGGAGAGTGAAACAAGATGAAGCAGGGTTAAAGAGAGTGAAACAAGATGAATGAGGGTTAAAGAGAGTGAAACAAAATGAATGAGGGTTAAAGAGAGGGAAACAAGGATAAATGACGTTTAAAGAGAATGAAACAAGATGAAGGAGGGTTAAAGAGAGTGAAACAAGATGAAGGAGGGTTAAATAGTGAAACAAGATGAAGAAGGGTGAAAGAGAGTGAAACAAGATGAATCAGGGTAAAAGAGAGTGAAACAAGATGAATGAGGGTTAAAGAGAGTGAAACAGGATGAATGAGGGTTATAGAGAGTGAAACAAGATGAAGGAGAGTTAAACAGAGTGAAACGAGATGAAGGAGGATGAAAGAGAATGAAACAAGATGAAGGGGCATTAAAGAGAGTGAAACAAGATGAAAGAGGGTCAAACAGAGTGAAACTAGATGAATGAGGGTTAAAGAGAGTGAAGCAAGATGACTGAGGGTTAAAGAGAGTGAAGCAAGATGAATGAGGGTTAAACAGAGTGAAACAAGATGAAGGGGCATTAAAGAGAGTGAAACAAGAAAAATGAAGGATAAGGAGAGTGAAACAAGATGAAGCAGGGTTAAAGAGAGTGAAACAAGATGAATGAGGGTTAAAGAGAGTGAAACAAAATGAATGAGGGTTAAAGAGAGGGAAACAAGGTAAATTACTTTTAAAGAGAATGAAACAAGATGAAGGAGGGTTAAAGAGAGTGAAACAAGATGAAGGAGGGTTAAATAGAGTGAAACAAGATGAAGAAGGGTGAAAGAGAGTGAAACAAGATGAATGAGGGTTAAAGAGAGTGAAACAAGATGAATGAGGGTTAAAGAGAGTGAAACAGGATGAATGAGGGTTAAAGAGAGTGCAACAAGATGAAGGAGGGTTAAAGAGAGTGAAACAAGATGAAGGAGAGTGAAAGACAGTGAAACATGATGAAGGAGGGTTAAAGAGAGTGAAACAAGATGAAGGAGGGTTAACGAGAGTGAAACAAGATGAATGAGGGTTAAACAGAGTGAAACAAGATGAATGAGGGTTAAAGAGGGTGAAACAAGATGAAGGAGGGTTATAGAGAGTGAAACAAGATGAAGGAGAGTTAAACAGAGTGAAACGAGATGAAGGAGGATGAAAGAGAATGAAACAAGATGAAGGGGCATTAAAGAGAGTGAAATAAGATGAAAGAGGGTCAAACAGAGTGAAACTAGATGAATGAGGGTTAAAGAGAGTGAGGCGAGATGACTGAGGGTTAAAGAGAGTGAAGCAAGATGAATGAGGGTTAAACAGAGTGAAACAAGATGAAGGGGCAGTAAAGAGAGTGAAACAAGAAAAATGAAGGTTAAGGAGAGTGAAACAAGATGAAGCAGGGTTAAAGAGAGTGAAACAAGATGAATGAGGGTTAAAGAGAGTGAAACAAAATGAATGAGGGTTAAAGAGAGGGAAACAAGGTAAATGACGTTTAAAGAGAATGAAACAAGATGAAGGAGGGTTAAAGAGAGTGAAACAAGATGAAGGAGGGTTAAATAGAGTGAAACAAGATGAAGAAGGGTGAAAGAGAGTGAAACAAGATGAATCAGGGTAAAAGAGAGTGAAACAAGATGAATGAGGGTTAAAGAGAGTGAAACAGGATGAATGAGGGTTAAAGAGAGTTAAACGAGATGAATGAGGGTTAAAGAGAGTGAAACAAGATGAATGAGGGTTAACGAGAGTGAAACGAGATGAAGGAGTGTTAAAGAGAGTGCAACGAGATTGAGGGGGTTTAAAGAGAGTGAAACGAGATGAAGGAGGGTTAAAGAGAGTGAAAAGAGATGAAGGAGGGTTAAAGAGAGTGAAACGAGATGAAGGTGGGTTAAAGAGAGTGAAACATAATGAATGAGGGTAAAGAGAGTGAATGAAACAAGATGAATGAGGGTTAAAGGGAGTGAAACAAGATGAAGGAGGGTTAAAGAGAGTGAAACGAGATGAAAGAGGTTTAAAGAGAGTGAAACGAGATGTAGGAGGGTTAAGGAGAGTGAAACGAGATAAATGCGGGTTAAAGAGAATGAAAGAAGATGAATGAGGGTCAAAGAGAGTGAAACAAGATGTAGGAGGGTTAAAGAGAGTGAAACAAGATGAAGGAGGCTTAAAGAGAATGAAACAAGATGAATGAGGGTTAAAGAGAGTGAAACGAGATGAAGGAGGGTTAAAGAGAGTGAAACAAGATAAATGCGGGTTAAAGAGAATGAAAGAAGATGAATGAGGGTCAAAGAGAGTGAAACAAGATGAAGGAGGGTTAAAGAGAGTGAAACGAGATGAAGGAGGGATAAAGAGAGTGAAACAAGATAAATGCGGGTTAAAGAGAATGAAAGAAGATGAATGAGGGTCAAAGAGAGTGAAACAAGATGTAGGAGGGTTAAAGAGAGTGAAACAAGATGAAGGAGGCTGAAAGAGAATGAAACAAGGTGAATGAGGGTTAAACAGAGAAAAACAAGATGAATGAGAGTTTAAGAGAGTGAAAGAAGATGAATGAGGGTGAACGAGAGTGAAACGAGATGAAGGAGTGTTAAAGAGAGTGCAACGAGATTGAGGGGGTTAAAGAGAGTGAAACGAGATGAAGGAGGGTTAAAGAGAGTGCAACGAGTTTGAGGGGGGTTAAAGAGAGTGAAACGAGATGAAGGAGGGTTAAAGAGAGTGAAACGAGATGAAGGAGGATTAACGAGAGTGAAACGAGATGAATGACGGTTAAAGAGAGTGAAACAAGATGAATGAGGGTGAACGAGAGTGAAACGAGATGAAGGAGTGTTAAAGAGAGTGCAACGAGATTGAGGGGGTTAAAGAGAGTGAAACGAGATGAAGGAGGGTTAAAGAGAGTGCAACGAGTTTGAGGGGGGTTAAAGAGAGTGAAACGAGATGAAGGAGGGTTAAAGAGAGTGAAACGAGATGAAGGAGGATTAACGAGAGTGAAACGAGATGAAGGTGGGTTAAACAGAGTGAAACATAATGAATGAGGGTTAAAGAGAGTGAAACAAGATGAACGATGGTTAAAGGGAGTGAAACGAGATGAAGGAGGGTTAAAGAGAGTGAAACGAGATGAAGGAGGTTTATAGAGAGTGAAACGAGATGTTGGAGGGTTAAGGAGAGTGAAACAAGATGAATGCGGGTTAAAGAGAGTGAAAGAAGCTGAATGAGGGTTAAAGAGAGTTAAACAAGATGTAGGAGGGTTAAAGAGAGTGAAACAAGATGAAGGAGGCTTAAAGAGAGTGAAACAAGATGAATGAGGGTCAAAGAGAGGGAAACAAGATGAAGGAGAGTGAAAGACAGTGAAACAAGATGAAGGCGGGTGAAAGGGAGTGATACAAGATGAATAAGGGTTAAAGAGAGCGAAACAAGATGATTGAGGGTTAAAGAGAGTGAAACAAGTCGAAGGAGGGTTAAAGAGAGTGAAACAAGATGAAGCAGGGTTAAAGAGAGTGAAACAAGATGAATGAGGGTTAAAGAGAGTGAAACAAGATGTATGAGGGTTAAAGAGAGTGAAACAAGATGAATGAGGGTTAAAGAGGGTGAAACAAGATGAAGGAGGGTTATAGAGAGTGAAACAAGATGAAGCAGGGTTAAAGAGAGTGAAACAAGATGAATGAGGGTTAAAGAGAGTGAAACAAAATGAATGAGGGTTAAAGAGAGGGAAACAAGGTAAATTACTTTTAAAGAGAATGAAACAAGATGAAGGAGGGTTAAAGAGAGTGAAACAAGATGAAGGAGGGTTAAATAGAGTGAAACAAGATGAAGAAGGGTGAAAGAGAGTGAAACAAGATGAATGAGGGTTAAAGAGGGTGAAACAAGATGAAGGAGGGTTATAGAGAGTGAAACAAGATGAAGGAGAGTTAAACAGAGTGAAACGAGATGAAGGAGGATGAAAGAGAATGAAACAAGATGAAGGGGCATTAAAGAGAGTGAAACAAGATGAAAGAGGGACAAACAGAGTGAAACTAGATGAATGAGGGTTAAAGAGAGTGAAGCAAGATGACTGAGGGTTAAAGAGAGTGAAGCAAGATGAATGAGGGTTAAACAGAGTGAAACAAGATGAAGGGGCATTAAAGAGAGTGAAACAAGAAAAATGAAGGTTAAGGAGAGTGAAACAAGATGAAGCAGGGTTAAAGAGAGTGAAACAAGATGAATGAGGGTTAAAGAGAGTGAAACAAAATGAATGAGGGTTAAAGAGAGGGAAACAAGGTAAATGACGTTTAAAGAGAATGAAACAAGATGAAGGAGGGTTAAAGAGAGTGAAACAAGATGAAGGAGGGTTAAATAGAGTGAAACAAGATGAAGAAGGGTGAAAGAGAGTGAAACAAGATGAATCAGGGTAAAAGAGAGTGAAACAAGATGAATGAGGGTTAAAGAGAGTGAAACAGGATGAAGGAGGGTTAAATAGAGTGAAACAAGATGAAGAAGGGTGAAAGAGAGTGAAACAAGATGAATGAGGGTTAAAGAGAGTGAAACAAGATGAATGAGGGTTAAAGAGAGTGAAACAGGATGAAGGAGGGTTAAAGAGAGTGAAACGAGATGAAGGATGGTTAAAGAGAGTGAAACAAGATAAATGCGGGTTAAAGAGAATGAAAGAAGATGAATGAGGGTCAAAGAGAGTGAAACAAGATGTAGGAGGGTTAAAGAGAGTGAAACAAGATGAAGGAGGGTTAAAGAGAGTGAAACGAGATGAAGGAGGGCTAAAGAGAGTGAAAAGAGATGAAGCAGGGTTAAAGAGAGTGAAACGAGATGAAGGTGGGTTAAAGAGAATGAAAAAAGCTGAATGAGTGTTAAACAGAGTGAAACAAGATGAATGAGTGATAAAGAGAGTGAAACAAGATGAATGAGGGTTAAAGAGAGTGAAAGAAGATGAATGAGGGTTAAAGAGAGTGAAACAAGATAAAGGAAAGTTAAAGACAGTGAAACATGATAAAGGAGGGTTAAAGAGAGTTAAACGAGATGAATGAGGGTTAAAGAGAGTGAAACAAGATGAATGAGGGTTAACGAGAGTGAAACGAGATGAAGGAGTGTTAAAGAGAGTGCAACGAGATTGAGGGGGTTTAAAGAGAGTGAAACGAGATGAAGGAGGGTTAAAGAGAGTGAAAAGAGATGAAGGAGGGTTAAAGAGAGTGAAACGAGATGAAGGTGGGTTAAAGAGAGTGAAACATAATGAATGAGGGTAAAGAGAGTGAATGAAACAAGATGAATGAGGGTTAAAGGGAGTGAAACAAGAAGAAGGAGGGTTAAAGAGAGTGAAACGATATGAAAGAGGTTTAAAGAGAGTGAAACGAGATGTAGGAGGGTTAAGGAGAGTGAAACGAGATGAAGGAGGGTTAAAGAGAGAGAAACGTGATGAAGGAGGGTTGAAGAGAGTGAAACGAGATGAAGGAGGGTTAAAGAGTGTGAAATGAGATGAAGTAGGGTTAAAGAGAGTGAAACGAGCTGAAGGAGGGTTAAAGAGAGTGAAACGAGATGAAGGAGGGTTAAAGAGAGTGAAACAAGATAAATGCGGGTTAAAGAGAGTGAAAGAAGATGAATGAGGGTCAAAGAGAGTGAAACAAGATGTAGGAGGGTTAAAGAGAGTGCAACGAGATTGAGGGGGTTAAAGAGAGTGAAACGAGATGAAGGAGGGTTAAAGAGAGTGCAACGAGTTTGAGGGGGGTTAAAGAGAGTGAAACGAGATGAAGGAGGGTTAAAGAGAGTGAAACGAGATGAAGGAGGATTAACGAGAGTGAAACGAGATGAAGGTGGGTTAAACAGAGTGAAACATAATGAATGAGGGTTAAGGAGAGTGAAAGAAGATGAATGAGGGTTAAAGAGAGTGAAACAAGATGAAGGAGGGTTAAAGAGAGTGCAACGAGATTGAGGGGGTTAAAGAGAGTGAAACGAGATGAAGGAGGGTTAAAGAGAGTGCAACGAGTTTGAGGGGGGTTAAAGAGAGTGAAACGAGATGAAGGAGGGTTAAAGAGAGTGAAACGAGATGAAGGAGGATTAACGAGAGTGAAACGAGATGAAGGTGGGTTAAACAGAGTGAAACATAATGAATGAGGGTTAAAGAGAGCGAAACAAGATGAACGATGGTTAAAGGGAGTGAAACGAGATGAAGGAGGGTTAAAGAGAGTGAAACGAGATGAAGGAGGTTTAAAGAGAGTGAAACGAGATGTAGGAGGGTTAAGGAGAGTGAAACAAGATGAATGCGGGTTAAAGAGAGTGAAAGAAGCTGAATGAGGGTTAAAGAGAGTTAAACAAGATGTAGGAGGGTTAAAGAGAGTGAAACAAGATGAAGGAGGCTTAAAGAGAGTGAAACAAGATGAATGAGGGTCAAAGAGAGGGAAACAAGATGAAGGAGAGTGAAAGACAGTGAAACAAGATGAAGGAGGGTGAAAGGGAGTGATACAAGATGAATAAGGGTTAAAGAGAGTGAAACAAGACGATTGAGGGTTAAAGAGAGTGAAACAAGTCGAAGGAGGGTTAAAGAAAGTGAAACAAGATGAAGCAGGGTTAAAGAGAGTGAAACAAGATGAATGAGGGTTAAAGAGAGTGAAACAAGATGTAGGAGGGTTAAAGAGAGTGAAACAAGATGAAGGGGCATTAAAGAGAGTGAAACAAGATAAATGAAGGTTAAGGAGAGTGAAACAAGATGAAGCAGGGTTAAAGAGAGTGAAACAAGATGAATGAGGGTTAAAGAGAGTGAAACAAAATGAATGAGGGTTAAAGAGAGGGAAACAAGGTAAATTACTTTTAAAGAGAATGAAACAAGATGAAGGAGGGTTAAAGAGAGTGAAACAAGATGAAGGAGGGTTAAATAGAGTGAAACAAGATGAAGAAGGGTGAAAGAGAGTGAAACAAGATGAATGAGGGTTAAAGAGAGTGAAACAAGATGAATGAGGGTTAAAGAGAGTGAAACAGGATGAATGAGGGTTAATGAGAGTGCAACAAGATGAAGGAGGGTTAAAGAGAGTGAAACAAGATGAAGGAGAGTTAAAGACAGTGAAACATGATGAAGGAGGGTTAAAGAGAGTGAAACAAGATGAAGGAGGGTTAACGAGAGTGAAACAAGATGAATGAGGGTTAAACAGAGTGAAACAAGATGAATGAGGGTTAAAGAGGGTGAAACAAGATGAAGGAGGGTTATAGAGAGTGAAACAAGATGAAGGAGAGTTAAACAGAGTGAAACGAGATGAAGGAGGATGAAAGAGAATGAAACAAGATGAAGGGGCATTAAGGAGAGTGAAACAAGATGAAAGAGGGTCAAACAGAGTGAAACTAGATGAATGAGGGTTAAAGAGAGTGAAGCAAGATGACTGAGGGTTAAAGAGAGTGAAGCAAGATGAATGAGGGTTAAACAGAGTGAAACAAGATGAAGGGGCATTAAAGAGAGTGAAACAAGAAAAATGAAGGATAAGGAGAGTGAAACAAGATGAAGCAGGGTTAAAGAGAGTGAAACAAGATGAATGAGGGTTAAAGAGAGTGAAACAAAATGAATGAGGGTTAAAGAGAGGGAAACAAGGTAAATTACTTTTAAAGAGAATGAATCAAGATGAAGGAGGGTTAAAGAGAGTGAAACAAGATGAAGGAGGGTTAAATAGAGTGAAACAAGATGAAGAAGGGTGAAAGAGAGTGAAACAAGATGAATGAGGGTTAAAGAGAGTGAAACAAGATGAATGAGGGTTAAAGAGAGTGAAACAGGATGAATGAGGGTTAAAGAGAGTGCAACAAGATGAAGGAGGGTTAAAGAGAGTGAAACAAGATGAAGGAGAGTTAAAGACAGTGAAACATGATGAAGGAGGGTTAAAGAGAGTGAAACAAGATGAAGGAGGGTTAACGAGAGTGAAACAAGATGAATGAGGGTTAAACAGAGTGAAACAAGATGAATGAGGGTTAAAGAGGGTGAAACAAGATGAAGGAGGGTTATAGAGAGTGAAACAAGATGAAGGAGAGTTAAACAGAGTGAAACGAGATGAAGGAGGATGAAAGAGAATGAAACAAGATGAAGGGGCATTAAAGAGAGTGAAACAAGATGAAAGAGGGTCAAACAGAGTGAAACTAGATGAATGAGGGTTAAAGAGAGTGAAGCAAGATGACTGAGGGTTAAAGAGAGTGAAGCAAGATGAATGAGGGTTAAACAGAGTGAAACAAGATGAAGGGGCATTAAAGAGAGTGAAACAAGAAAAATGAAGGTTAAGGAGAGTGAAACAAGATGAAGCAGGGTTAAAGAGAGTGAAACAAGATGAATGAGGGTTAAAGAGAGTGAAACAAAATGAATGAGGGTTAAAGAGAGGGAAACAAGGTAAATGACGTTTAAAGAGAATGAAACAAGATGAAGGAGGGTTAAAGAGAGTGAAACAAGATGAAGGAGGGTTAAATAGAGTGAAACAAGATGAAGAAGGGTGAAAGAGAGTGAAACAAGATGAATCAGGGTAAAAGAGAGTGAAACAAGATGAATGAGGGTTAAAGAGAGTGAAACAGGATGAATGAGGGTTATAGAGAGTGAAACAAGATGAAGGAGAGTTAAACAGAGTGAAACGAGATGAAGGAGGATGAAAGAGAATGAAACAAGATGAAGGGGCATTAAAGAGAGTGAAACAAGATGAAAGAGGGTCAAACAGAGTGAAACTAGATGAATGAGGGTTAAAGAGAGTGAAGCAAGATGACTGAGGGTTAAAGAGAGTGAAGCAAGATGAATGAGGGTTAAACAGAGTGAAACAAGATGAAGGGGCATTAAAGAGAGTGAAACAAGAAAAATGAAGGATAAGGAGAGTGAAACAAGATGAAGCAGGGTTAAAGAGAGTGAAACAAGATGAATGAGGGTTAAAGAGAGTGAAACAAAATGAATGAGGGTTAAAGAGAGGGAAACAAGGTAAATTACTTTTAAAGAGAATGAAACAAGATGAAGGAGGGTTAAAGAGAGTGAAACAAGATGAAGAAGGGTGAAAGAGAGTGAAACAAGATGAATGAGGGTTAAAGAGAGTGAAACAAGATGAATGAGGGTTAAAGAGAGTGAAACAGGATGAAGAAGGGTGAAAGAGAGTGAAACAAGATGAATGAGGGTTAAAGAGAGTGAAACAAGATGAATGAGGGTTAAAGAGAGTGAAACAGGATGAATGAGGGTTAAAGAGAGTGCAACAAGCTGAAGGAGGGTTAAAGAGAGTGAAACAAGATGAAGGAGAGTTAAAGACAGTGAAACATGATGAAGGAGGGTTAAAGAGAGTGAAACAAGATGAAGGAGGGTTAACGAGAGTGAAACAAGATGAATGAGGGTTAAACAGAGTGAAACAAGATGAATGAGGGTTAAAGAGGGTGAAACAAGATGAAGGAGGGTTATAGAGAGTGAAACAAGATGAAGGAGTGTTAAACAGAGTGAAACGAGATGAAGGAGGATGAAAGAGAATGAAACAAGATGAAGGGGCATTAAAGAGAGTGAAATAAGATGAAAGAGGGTCAAACAGAGTGAAACTAGATGAATGAGGGTTAAAGAGAGTGAAGCAAGATGACTGAGGGTTAAAGAGAGTGAAGCAAGATGAATGAGGGTTAAACAGAGTGAAACAAGATGAAGGGGCATTAAAGAGAGTGAAACAAGAAAAATGAAGGTTAAGGAGAGTGAAACAAGATGAAGCAGGGTTAAAGAGAGTGAAACAAGATGAATGAGGGTTAAAGAGAGTGAAACAAAATGAATGAGGGTTAAAGAGAGGGAAACAAGGTAAATGACGTTTAAAGAGAATGAAACAAGATGAAGGAGGGTTAAAGAGAGGGAAACAAGGTAAATTACTTTTAAAGAGAATGAAACAAGATGAAGGAGGGTTAAAGAGAGTGAAACAAGATGAATGAGGGTTAAAGAGAGTGAAACAAGATGAATGAGGGTTAAAGAGAGTGAAACAGGATGAATGAGGGTTAATGAGAGTGCAACAAGATGAAGGAGGGTTAAAGAGAGTGAAACAAGATGAAGGAGAGTTAAAGACAGTGAAACATGATGAAGGAGGGTTAAAGAGAGTGAAACAAGATGAAGGAGGGTTAACGAGAGTGAAACAAGATGAATGAGGGTTAAACAGAGTGAAACAAGATGAATGAGGGTTAAAGAGGGTGAAACAAGATGAAGGAGGGTTATAGAGAGTGAAACAAGATGAAGGAGAGTTAAACAGAGTGAAACGAGATGAAGGAGGATGAAAGAGAATGAAACAAGATGAAGGGGCATTAAAGAGAGTGAAACAAGATGAAAGAGGGTCAAACAGAGTGAAACTAGATGAATGAGGGTTAAAGAGAGTGAAGCAAGATGACTGAGGGTTAAAGAGAGTGAAGCAAGATGAATGAGGGTTAAACAGAGTGAAACAAGATGAAGGGGCATTAAAGAGAGTGAAACAAGAAAAATGAAGGATAAGGAGAGTGAAACAAGATGAAGCAGGGTTAAAGAGAGTGAAACAAGATGAATGAGGGTTAAAGAGAGTGAAACAAAATGAATGAGGGTTAAAGAGAGGGAAACAAGGTAAATTACTTTTAAAGAGAATGAAACAAGATGAAGGAGGGTTAAAGAGAGTGAAACAAGATGAAGGAGGGTTAAATAGAGTGAAACAAGATGAAGAAGGGTGAAAGAGAGTGAAACAAGATGAATGAGGGTTAAAGAGAGTGAAACAAGATGAATGAGGGTTAAAGAGAGTGAAACAGGATGAATGAGGGTTAAAGAGAGTGCAACAAGATGAAGGAGGGTTAAAGAGAGTGAAACAAGATGAAGGAGAGTTAAAGACAGTGAAACATGATGAAGGAGGGTTAAAGAGAGTGAAACAAGATGAAGGAGGGTTAACGAGAGTGAAACAAGATGAATGAGGGTTAAACAGAGTGAAACAAGATGAATGAGGTTTAAAGAGGGTGAAACAAGATGAAGGAGGGTTATAGAGAGTGAAACAAGATGAAGGAGAGTTAAACAGAGTGAAACGAGATGAAGGAGGATGAAAGAGAATGAAACAAGATGAAGGGGCATTAAAGAGAGTGAAACAAGATGAAAGAGGGTCAAACAGAGTGAAACTAGATGAATGAGGGTTAAAGAGAGTGAAGCAAGATGACTGAGGCTTAAAGAGAGTGAAGCAAGATGAATGAGGGTTAAACAGAGTGAAACAAGATGAAGGGGCATTAAAGAGAGTGAAACAAGACAAATGAAGGTTAAGGAGAGTGAAACAAGATGAAGCAGGGTTAAAGAGAGTGAAACAAGATGAATGAGGGTTAAAGAGAGTGAAACAAAATGAATGAGGGTTAAAGAGAGGGAAACAAGGTAAATGACGTTTAAAGAGAATGAAACAAGATGAAGGAGGGTTAAAGAGAGTGAAACAAGATGAAGGAGGGTTAAATAGAGTGAAACAAGATGAAGAAGGGTGAAAGAGAGTGAAACAAGATGAATCAGGGTAAAAGAGAGTGAAACAAGATGAATGAGGGTTAAACAGAGTGAAACAAGATGAATGAGGGTTAAAGAGAGTGAAACAAGTCGAAGGAGGGTTAAAGAGAGTAAAACAAGATGAATGAGGGTTACAGAGAGTGAAACAAGATGAATGAGGGTTAAAGAGAGTGAAACAAGATGAATTAGGGTTAAAGAGAGTGAAACAAGTCGAAGGAGGGTTAAAGAGAGTGAAACAAGATGAAGCAGGGTTAAAGAGAGTGAAACAAGATGAATGAGTGTTAAAGAAAGTGAAACAAGGTAAATGACGTTTAAAGAGAATGAAACAAGATGAAGGAGGGTTAAAGAGAGTGAAACAAGGTGATGGAGGGTTAAACAGAGTGAAACAAGATGAAGAAGGGTGAAAGAGAGTGAAACAAGAAGAATGAGGGTTAAAGAGAGTGAGACAAGATGAATGAGGGTGAAAGAGAGTGAAACAAGATGAATGAGGGTTAAAGAGAGTGAAACAAGATGAATGAGGGTAAAGAGAGTGAAACAAGGTGATGGAGGGTTAAACAGAGTGAAACAAGATGAATGAGGGTTAAAGAGAGTGAAACAAGATGAAGGAGGGTTAACGAGAGTGAAACAAGATGAATGAGGGTTAAACAGAGTGAAACAAGATGAATGAGGGTTAAAGAGGGTGAAACAAGATGAAGGAGGGTTAAAGAGAGTGAAACAAGATGAAGGAGAGTTAAACAGAGTGAAACGAGATGAAGGAGGATGAAAGAGAATGAAACAAGATGAAGGGGCATTAAAGAGAGTGAAACAAGATGAAAGAGGGTTAAAGAGAGTGAAGCAAGATGAATGAGGGTTAAAGAGAGTGAAGCAAGATGAATGAGGGTTAAATAGAGTGAAACAAGATGAATGAGTGTTAAAGAGGGTGAAACAAGATGAAGGAGGGTTGAAGAGAGTGAAACAAGATAAAGGAGAGTTAAACAGAGTGAAACAAGATGAAGGAGGGTGAAAGAGAATGAAACAAGATGAAGGGGCGTCAAAGAGAGTGAAACAAGATGAAGGAGGGGTAAAGGCAGTGAATCGACATGAAGGAGTGTTAAAGAGAGTGAAACAAGATGAATGAGGGTTAAAGTGAGTGAAACAAGATGAAGGAGGGTTAAACAGTGTGAAACAAGATGAATGAGAGTTAAAGAGAGTGAAACAAGTCGAAGGAGGGTTAAAGAGAGTAAAACAAGATGAATGAGGGTTAAAGAGAGTGAAACAAGATGAAGGGGCATTAAAGAGAGTGAAACAAGATAAATGAAGGTTAAGGAGAGTGAAACAAGATGAAGCAGGGTTAAAGAGAGTGAAAAAAGGTAAATGACGTTTAAAGAGAGTGAAACAAGATGAATAAGGGTTAAAGGGAGTGAAACGAGATGAATGAGGGTTAAAGAGTGTGAAACAAGACGAAGGAGTGTTAATGAGAGTGAACCAAGATGAATGAGGGTTAAAGAGAGTGAAACAGGATGAATGAGGGTTAAAGAGAGTGCAACAAGATGAAGGAGGGTTAAAGACAGTGAAACAAGATGAAGGAGGGTTAACGAAAGTGAAACAAGATGAATTAGGGTTAAAGAGAGTGAAGCTAGATGAATGAGGCTTAAACAGAGTGAAACAAGATGAATGAGGGTTAAAGAGGGTGAAACAAGATGAAGGAGGGTTAAAGAGAGTGAAACAAGATGAAGGAGAGTTATACAGAGTGAAACGAGATGAAGGAGGGTGAAAGAGAATGAAACAAAATGAATGAGGGTTAAAGAGAGTGAAACAAGATGAAGGGGCGTTAAAGAGAGTGAAACAAGATGAAGGAGGGTTAAAGAGAGTGAAACAAGATGAAGGAGGGTCAAAGAGAGTGAAACAAGATGAATGACGGTTAAAGAGAGTGAAACAAAATGAATGAGGGTTAAAGAGATTGAAACAAGATGTATGAGGGTCAAACAGAGTGAAACAAGATGAATGAGGGTTAAAGGGAGTGAAGCAAAATGAATGAGGGTTAAACAGAGTGAAACAAGATGAATGAGGGTTAAAGAGGGTGAAACAAGATGAAGGAGGGATAAAGAGATTGAAATAAGATGAATGAGGGTCAAACAGAGTGAAACTAGATGAATGAGTGTTAAAGAGGGTGAAACAAGATGAAGGCGGGTTAAAGAGAGTGAAACAAGATGAAGGAGAGTTAAAGACAGTGAAACATGATGAAGGAGGGTTAAAGAGAGAGAAACAAGATGAAGGAGGGTTAACGAAAGTGAAACAAGATGAATGAGGGTTAAACAGACTGAAACAAGATGAATGAGGGTTAAAGAGAGTGAAACAAGATGAATGAGGGTTAAACAGAGTGAAACAAGATGAAGGAGAGTTAAACACAGTGAAACGAGATGAAGGAGGGTGAAAGAGAATGAAACAAGATGAAGGGGCGTTAAAGAGAGTGAAACAAGATGAAGGACGTTTAAAGAGAGTGAAACAAGATGAAGGGGCGTTAAAGAGATTGAAACAAAATGAATGAGGGTTAAAGAGATTGAAACAAGATGTATGAGGGTCAAACAGAGTGAAACAAGATGAATGAGGGTTAAAGGGAGTGAAGCAAAATGAATGAGGGTTAAACAGAGTGAAACAAGATGAATGAGGGTTAAAGAGGGTGAAACAAGATGAAGGAGGGATAAAGAGAGTGAAATAAGATGAATGACGGTTAAAGAGAGTGAAACAAAATGAATGAGGGTTAAAGAGATTGAAATAAGATGAATGAGGGTCAAACAGAGTGAAACTAGATGAATGAGTGTTAAAGAGGGTGAAACAAGATGAAGGCGGGTTAAAGAGAGTGAAACAAGATGAAGGAGAGTTAAAGACAGTGAAACATGATGAAGGAGGGTTAAAGAGAGAGAAACAAGATGAAGGAGGGTTAACGAAAGTGAAACAAGATGAATGAGGGTTAAACAGACTGAAACAAGATGAATGAGGGTTAAAGAGAGTGAAACAAGATGAATGAGGGTTAAACAGAGTGAAACAAGATGAAGGAGAGTTAAACACAGTGAAACGAGATGAAGGAGGGTGAAAGAGAATGAAACAAGATGAAGGGGCGTTAAAGAGAGTGAAACAAGATGAAGGAGGTTTAAAGAGAGTGAAACAAGATGAAGGGGCGTTAAAGAGAGTGAAACAAGATGAAAGAGGCTTAAAGAGAGTGAAACAAGATGAAGAAGGGTGAAAGAGAGTGAAACAAGAAGATTGAAGGTTAAAGAGAGTGAGACAAGATGAATGAGGGTGAAAGAGAGTGAAACAAGATGAATGAGGGTTAAAGAGAGTGAAACATAATGAATGAGGGTTAAAGAGAGTGAAACAAGATGAAGGACGTTTAAAGAGAGTGAAACAAGATGAAGGGGCGTTAAAGAGAGTGAAACAAAATGAATGAGGGTTAAAGAGATTGAAACAAGATGTATGAGGGTCAAACAGAGTGAAACAAGATGAATGAGGGTTAAAGGGAGTGAAGCAAAATGAATGAGGGTTAAACAGAGTGAAACAAGATGAATGAGGGTTAAAGAGGGTGAAACAAGATGAAGGAGGGATAAAGAGAGTGAAATAAGATGAATGACGGTTAAAGAGAGTGAAACAAAATGAATGAGGGTTAAAGAGATTGAAATAAGATGAATGAGGGTCAAACAGAGTGAAACTAGATGAATGAGTGTTAAAGAGGGTGAAACAAGATGAAGGCGGGTTAAAGAGAGTGAAACAAGATGAAGGAGAGTTAAAGACAGTGAAACATGATGAAGGAGGGTTAAAGAGAGAGAAACAAGATGAAGGAGGGTTAACGAAAGTGAAACAAGATGAATGAGGGTTAAACAGACTGAAACAAGATGAATGAGGGTTAAAGAGAGTGAAACAAGATGAATGAGGGTTAAACAGAGTGAAACAAGATGAAGGAGAGTTAAACACAGTGAAACGAGATGAAGGAGGGTGAAAGAGAATGAAACAAGATGAAGGGGCGTTAAAGAGAGTGAAACAAGATGAAGGAGGTTTAAAGAGAGTGAAACAAGATGAAGGGGCGTTAAAGAGAGTGAAACAAGATGAAAGAGGCTTAAAGAGAGTGAAACAAGATGAAGAAGGGTGAAAGAGAGTGAAACAAGAAGATTGAAGGTTAAAGAGAGTGAGACAAGATGAATGAGGGTGAAAGAGAGTGAAACAAGATGAATGAGGGTTAAAGAGAGTGAAACATAATGAATGAGGGTTAAAGAGAGTGAAACAAGATGAATGAGGGTTGAAGGGAGTGAGACGAGATGAATGAGTGTTAAAGAGAGTGAAACAAGACAAAGGAGTGTTAATGAGCGTGAACCAAGATGAATGAGGGTTAAAGAGAGTGAAACAGGATGAATGAGGGTTTCAGAGAGTGCAACAAGATGAAGGAGGGTTAAAGAGAGTGAAACAAGATGAAGGAGAGTTAAAGACAGTGAAACATGATGAAGGAGGGTTAAAGAGAGAGAAACAAGATGAAGGAGGGTTAACGAAAGTGAAACAAGATGAATGAGGTTTAAACAGACTGAAACAAGGTGAATGAGGGTTAAAGAGAGTGAAGCAAGATGAATGAGGGTTAAACAGAGTGAAACAAGATGAAGGAGAGTTAAACAGAGTGAAACGGGATGAAGGAGGGTGAAAGAGAATGAAACAAGATGAAGGGGCGTGAAAGAGAGTGAAACAAGATGAATGAGGGGTAAAGGGAGCTAATCTAGATGAAGGAGGGATAAAGAGAGTGATACAAAATGAATGAGCGTTAAAGAGAGTGAAACAAGTCGAAGGAGGGTTAAAGAGAGTAAAACAAGATGAAGGAGGGTTAAACAGAGTTAAACAAGATGAATGAGGGTTAAAAAGAGTGAAACATAATGAATGAGGGTTAAAGAGAATGAAACAAGATGAATGAGGGTGAAAGAAAGTGAAACAAGATGAAGGGGCATTAAAGAGAGTAAAACAAGATAAATGAGGGTTAAAGAGAGTGAAACAAAATGAATGAGGGTTAAAGAGAGTGAAACAAGGTAAATGACGTTTAATGAGAATGAAACAAGATGAAGGACGGTTAAAGAGAGTGAAACAAGATGAAGGAGGGTTAAACAGAGTGAAACAAGATGAATGAGGGTGAAAGAGAATGAAACAAGATGAATGAGGGTTAAAGAGAGTGAAACATGATGAATGAGGGTTAAAAAGAGTGAAACATAATGAATGAGGGTTAAAGAGAATGAAACAAGATGAATGAGGGTTAAAGGGAGTGAAACGAGATGAATGAGGGTTAAAGAGAGTGAACCAAGACAAAAGAGTGTTAATGAGAGTGAACCAAGATGAATGAGGGTTAAAGAGAGTGAAACGGGATGAATGAGGGTGAAAGAGAGTGAAACAAGATGAATGAGGGTTAAACAGACTGAAACAAGATGAAGAAGGGTGAAAGAGAGTGAAACAAGATGAATGAGGGTGAAAGAGAGTGAGACAAGATGAATGAGGGTGAAAGAGAGTGCAACAAGATGAAGGAGGGTTAAAGACAGTGAAACAAGATGAAGGAGAGTTAAAGACAGTGAAACATGATGAAGGAGGGTTAAAGAGAGAGAAACAAGATGAAGGAGGGTTAACGAAAGTGAAACAAGATGAATGAGGGTTCAGCAGACTGAAACAAGATGAATGAGGGTTAAAGAGAGTTAAGCAAGATGAATGAGGGTTAAACAGAGTGAAACAAGATGAAGGAGAGTTAAACACAGTGAAACGAGATGAAGGAGGGTGAAAGAGAATGAAACAAGATGAAGGGGCGTTAAAGAGAGTGAAACAAGATGAAGGAGGTTTAAAGAGAGTGAAACAAGAAGAAGGGGCGTTAAAGAGAGTGAAACAAGATGAAAGAGGGGTAAAGAGAGTGAAACAAGATGAAGGAGGGTTAAAGAGAATGAAACAAGATGAAGGAGCGTTAAAGAGAGTGAAACAAGTCGAAGGAGGGTTAAAGAGAGTGAAACAAGAGATGAAGCAGGTTTAAAGAGAGTCAAACAAGATGAATGAGGGTTAAACAGAGTGAAACAAGATGAATGAGGGTTAAAGAGAGTGAAACAAGTCGAAGGAGGGTAAAAGAGAGTAAAACAAGATGAATGAGGGTTACAGAGAGTGAAACAAGATGAATGAGGGTTAAAGAGAGTGAAACAAGTCGAAGGAGGGTTAAAGAGAGTGAAACAAGATGAATGAGTGTTAAAGAAAGTGAAACAAGGTAAATGACGTTTAAAGAGAATGAAACAAGATGAAGGAGGGTTAAAGAGAGTGAAACAAGGTGATGGAGGGTTAAACAGAGTGAAACAAGATGAAGAAGGGTGAAAGAGAGTGAAACAAGAAGAATGAGGGTTAAAGAGAGTGAGACAAGATGAATGAGGGTGAAAGAGAGTGAAACAAGATGAATGAGGGTTAAAGAGAGTGAAACAAGATGAATGAGGGTAAAGAGAGTGAAACAAGGTGATGGAGGGTTAAACAGAGTGAAACAAGATGAATGAGGGTTAAAGAGAGTGAAACAAGATGAAGGAGGGTTAACGAGAGTGAAAAAAGATGAATGAGGGTTAAACAGAGTGAAACAAGATGAATGAGGGTTAAAGAGGGTGAAACAAGATGAAGGAGGGTTAAAGAGAGTGAAACAAGATGAAGGAGAGTTAAACAGAGTGAAACGAGATGAAGGAGGATGAAAGAGAATGAAACAAGACGAAGGGGCATTAAAGAGAGTGAAACAAGATGAAAGAGGGTTAAAGAGAGTGAAGCAAGATGAACAAGGGTTAAAGAGAGTGAAGCAAGATGAATGAGGGTTAAATAGAGTGAAACAAGATGAATGAGTGTTAAAGAGGGTGAAACAAGATGAAGGAGGGTTGAAGAGAGTGAAACAAGATAAAGGAGAGTTAAACAGATTGAAACAAGATGAAGGAGGGTGAAAGAGAATGAAACAAGATGAAGGGGCGTCAAAGAGAGTGAAACAAGATGAAGGAGGGGTAAAGGGAGTGAATCGACATGAAGGAGTGTTAAAGAGAGTGAAACAAGATGAATGAGGGTTAAAGTGAGTGAAACAAGATGAAGGAGGGTTAAACAGTGTGAAACAAGATGAATGAGAGTTAAAGAGAGTGAAACAAGTCGAAGGAGGGTTAAAGAGAGTAAAACAAGATGAATGAGGGTTAAAGAGAGTGAAACAAGATGAAGGGGCATTAAAGAGAGTGAAACAAGATAAATGAAGGTTAAGGAGAGTGAAACAAGATGAAGCAGGGTTAAAGAGAGTGAAAAAAGGTAAATGACGTTTAAAGAGAGTGAAACAAGATGAATAAGGGTTAAAGGGAGTGAAACGAGATGAATGAGGGTTAAAGAGTGTGAAACAAGACGAAGGAGTGTTAATGAGAGTGAACCAAGATGAATGAGGGTTAAAGAGAGTGAAACAGGATGAATGAGGGTTAAAGAGAGTGCAACAAGATGAAGGAGGGTTAAAGACAGTGAAACAAGATGAAGGAGGGTTAACGAAAGTGAAACAAGATGAATTAGGGTTAAAGAGAGTGAAACAAGATGAATGAGGGTTAAAGAGAGTGAAGCTAGATGAATGAGGGTTAAACAGAGTGAAACAAGATGAATGAGGGTTAAAGAGGGTGAAACAAGATGAAGGAGAGTTATACAGAGTAAAACGAGATGAAGGAGGGTGAAAGAGAATGAAACAAAATGAATGAGGGTTAAAGAGAGTGAAACAAGATGAAGGGGCGTTAAAGAGAGTGAAACAAGATGAAGGAGGGTTAAAGAGAGTGAAACAAGATGAAGGAGGGTCAAAGAGAGTGAAACAAGATGAATGACGGTTAAAGAGAGTGAAACCAAATGAATGAGGGTTAAAGAGATTGAAACAAGATGTATCAGGGTCAAACAGAGTGAAACAAGATGAATGAGGGTTAAAGGGAGTGAAGCAAAATGAATGAGGGTTAAACAGAGTGAAACAAGATGAATGAGGGTTAAAGAGGGTGAAACAAGATGAAGGAGGGATAAAGAGAGTGAAATAAGATGAATGACGGTTAAAGAGAGTGAAACAAAATGAATGAGGGTTAAAGAGAGTGAAATAAGATGAATGAGGGTCAAACAGAGTGAAACTAGATGAATGAGTGTTAAAGAGGGTGAAACAAGATGAAGGCGGGTTAAAGAGTGTGAAACAAGATGAAGGAGAGTTAAAGACAGTGAAACATGATGAAGGAGGGTTAAAGAGAGAGAAACAAGATGAAGGAGGGTTAACGAAAGTGAAACAAGATGAATGAGGGTTAAACAGACTGAAACAAGATGAATGAGGGTTAAAGAGAGTGAAACAAGATGAATGAGGGTTAAACAGAGTGAAACAAGATGAAGGAGAGTTAAACACAGTGAAACGAGATGAAGGAGGGTGAAAGAGAATGAAACAAGATGAAGGGGCGTTAAAGAGAGTGAAACAAGATGAAGGAGGTTTAAAGAGAGTGAAACAAGATGAAGGGGCGTTAAAGAGAGTGAAACAAGATGAAAGAGGGTTAAAGAGAGTGAAACAAGATGAAGAAGGGTGAAAGAGAGTGAAACAAGAAGAATGAAGGTTAAAGAGAGTGAGACAAGATGAATGAGGGTGAAAGAGAGTGAAACAAGATGAATGAGGGTTAAAGAGAGTGAAACAAGATGAATGAGGGTAAAGAGAGTGAAACAAGGTGATGGAGGGTTAAACAGAGTGAAACAAGATGAATGAGGGTTAAAGAGAGTGAAACAAGATGAAGGAGGGTTAACGAGAGTGAAACAAGATGAATGAGGGTTAAACAGAGTGAAACAAGATGAATGAGGGTTAAAGAGGGTGAAACAAGATGAAGGAGGGTTAAAGAGAGTGAAACAAGATGAAGGAGAGTTAAACAGAGTGAAACGAGATGAAGGAGGATGAAAGAGAATGAAACAAGATGAAGGGGCATTAAAGAGAGTGAAACAAGATGAAAGAGGGTCAAACAGAGTGAAACTAGATGAATGAGGGTTAAAGAGAGTGAAGCAAGATGAATGAGGGTTAAAGAGAGTGAAGCAAGATGAATGAGGGTTAAATAGAGTGAAACAAGATGAATGAGTGTTAAAGAGGGTGAAACAAGATGAAGGAGGGTTGAAGAGAGTGAAACAAGATAAAGGAGAGTTAAACAGAGTGAAACAAGATGAAGGAGGGTGAAAGAGAATGAAACAAGATGAAGGGGCGTCAAAGAGAGTGAAACAAGATGAAGGAGGGGTAAAGGGAGTGAATCGACATGAAGGAGTGTTAAAGAGAGTGAAACAAGATGAATGAGGGTTAAAGTGAGTGAAACAAGATGAAGGAGGGTTAAACAGAGTGAAACAAGATGAATGAGAGTTAAAGAGAGTGAAACAAGTCGAAGGAGGGTTAAAGAGAGTAAAACAAGATGAATGAGGGTTAAAGAGAATGAAACAAGATGAATGAGGGTTAAAGAGAGTGAAACAAGATGAATGAGGGTTAAAGAGAGTGAAACAAGATGAAGGGGCATTAAAGAGAGTGAAACAAGATAAATGAAGTTTAAGGAGAGTGAAACAAGATGAAGCAGGGTTAAAGAGAGTGAAAAAAGGTAAATGACGTTTAAAGAGAGTGAAACAAGATGAATAAGGGTTAAAGGGAGTGAAACGAGATGAATGAGGGTTAAAGAGTGTGAAACAAGACGAAGGAGTGTTAATGAGAGTGAACCAAGATGAATGAGGGTTAAAGAGAGTGAAACAGGATGAATGAGGGTTAAAGAGAGTGCAACAAGATGAAGGAGGGTTAAAGAGAGTGAAACAAGATGAAGGAGAGTTAAAGACAGTGAAACATGATGAAGGAGGGTTAAAGACAGTGAAACAAGATGAAGGAGGATTAACGAAAGTGAAACAAGATGAATTAGGGTTAAACAGAGTGAAACAAGATGAATGAGGGTTAAAGAGAGTGAAGCTAGATGAATGAGGGTTAAACAGAGTGAAACAAGATGAATGAGGGTTAAAGAGAGTGAAACAAGATGAATGAGGGTTAAAGAGAGTGAAACAAGATGAAGGAGGGTTAACGAGAGTGAAACAAGACGAATGAGGGTTAAACAGAGTGAAACAAGATGAATGAGGGTTAAAGAGGGTGAAACAAGTTGAAGGAGGGTTAAAGAGAGTGAAACAAGATGAAGGAGAGTTAAACAGAGTGAAACGAGATGAAGGAGGATGAAAGAGAATGAAACAAGATGAAGGGGCATTAAAGAGAGTGAAACAAGATGAAAGAGGGTCAAGCAGAGTGAAACTAGATGAATGAGGGTTAAAGAGAGTGAAGCAAGATGAATGAGGGTTAAAGAGAGTGAAGCAAGATGAATGAGGGTTAAATAGAGTGAAACAAGATGAATGAGTGTTAAAGAGGGTGAAACAAGATGAAGGAGGGTTGAAGAGAGTGAAACAAGATAAAGGAGAGTTAAACAGAGTGAAACAAGATGAAGGAGGGTGAAAGAGAATGAAACAAGATGAAGGGGCGTCAAAGAGAGTGAAACAAGATGAAGGAGGGGTAAAGGGAGTGAAACAAGATGAAGGAGGGTTAAACAGAGTGAAACAAGATGAATGAGAGTTAAAGAGAGTGAAACAAGTCGAAGGAGGGTTAAAGAGAGTAAAACAAGATGAATGAGGGTTAAAGAGAATGAAACAAGATGAATGAGGGTTAAAGAGAGTGAAACAAGATGAATGAGGGTTAAAGAGAGTGAAACAAGATGAAGGGGCATTAAAGAGAGTGAAACAAGATAAATGATGGTTAAGGAGAGTGAAACAAGATGAAGCAGGGTTAAAGAGAGTGAAAAAAGGTAAATGACGTTTAAAGAGAGTGAAACAAGATGAATAAGGGTTAAAGGGAGTGAAACGAGATGAATGAGGGTTAAAGAGTGTGAAACAAGACAAAGGAGTGTTAATGAGAGTGAACCAAGATGAATGAGGGTTAAAGAGAGTGAAACAGGATGAATGAGGGTTAAAGAGAGTGCAACAAGATGAAGGAGGGTTAAAGAGAGTGAAACAAGATGAAGGAGAGTTAAAGACAGTGAAACATGATGAAGGAGGGTTAAAGACAGTGAAACAAGATGAAGGAGGGTTAACGAAAGTGAAACAAGATGAATTAGGGTTAAACAGAGTGAAACAAGATGAATGAGGGTTAAAGAGAGTGAAGCTAGATGAATGAGGGTTAAACAGAGTGAAACAAGATGAATGAGGGTTAAAGAGGGTGAAACAAGATGAAGGAGTGTTAAAGAGAGTGAAACAAGATGAAGGAGAGTTATACAGAGTGAAACGAGATGAAGGAGGGTGAAAGAGAATGAAACAAAATGAATGAGGGTTAAAGAGAGTGAAACAAGATGAAGGGGCGTTAAAGAGAGTGAAACAAGATGAAGGAGGGTTAAAGAGAGTGAAACAAGATGAAGGAGGGTCAAAGAGAGTGAAACAAGGTGAATGACGGTTAAAGAGAGTGAAACAAAATGAATGAGGGTTAAAGAGATTGAAACAAGATGTATGAGGGTCAAACAGAGTGAAACAAGATGAATGAGGGTTAAAGGGAGTGAAGCAAAATGAATGAGGGTTAAACAGAGTGAAACAAGATGAATGAGGGTAAAAGAGGGTGAAACAAGATGAAGGAGGGATAAAGAGAGTGAAACAAGATGAATGACGGTTAAAGAGAGTGAAACAAAATGAATGAGGGTTAAAGAGAGTGAAATAAGATGAATGAGGGTCAAACAGAGTGAAACTAGATGAATGAGTGTTAAAGAGGGTGAAACAAGATGAAGGCGGGTTAAAGAGAGTGAAACAAGATGAAGGAGAGTTAAAGACAGTGAAACATGATGAAGGAGGGTTAAAGAGAGAGAAACAAGATGAAGGAGGGTTAACGAAAGTGAAACAAGATGAATGATGGTTAAACAGACTGAAACAAGATGAATGAGGGTTAAAGAGAGTGAAACAAGATGAATGAGGGTTAAACAGAGTGAAACAAGATGAAGGAGAGTTAAACACAGTGAAACGAGATGAAGGAGGTTGAAAGAGAATGAAACAAGATTAAGGGGCGTTAAAGAGAGTGAAACAAGATGAAGGAGGTTTAAAGAGAGTGAAACAAGATGAAGGGGCGTTAAAGAGAGTGAAACAAGATGAAAGAGGGTTAAAGAGAGTGAAACAAGATGAAGGAGGGTTAAAGAGAGTGAAACAAGATGAATGACGGTTAAAGAGAGTGAAACAAAATGAATGAGGGTTAAAGAGAGTGAAACAAGATGAATGAGGGTCAAACAGAGTGAAACAAGATAAATGAGGGTTAAAGAGAGTGAAGCAAGATGAATGAGGGTTAAACAGAGTGAAACAAGAAGAATGAGGGTTAAAGAGAGTGAGACAAGATGAATGAGGGTGAAAGAGAGTGAAACAAGATGAATGAGGGTTAAAGAGAGTGAAACAAGATGAATGAGGGTAAAGAGAGTGAAACAAGGTGATGGAGGGTTAAACAGAGTGAAACAAGATGAATGAGGGTTAAAGAGAGTGAAACGAGATGAATGAGGGTTAATGAGAGTGAAACAAGACGAAGGAGAGTTAATGAGAGTGAACCAAGATGAATGAAGGTTAAAGAGAGTGAAACAAGATGAAGGGGCATTAAAGAGAGTGAAACAAGATGAATGAGGGTTAAAGAGAGTGAAACAAGATGAATGAGGGTCAAACAGAGTGAAACGAGATGAATGAGGGTTAAAGAGAGTGAAACAAGATGAATGAGTGTTAAAGAGGGTGAAACAAGATGAAGGAGGGTTGAAGAGAGTGAAACAAGATAAAGGAGAGTTAAACAGAGTGAAACAAGATGAAGGAGGGAGAAAGAGAATGAAACAAGATGAAGGGGCGTTAAAGAAAGTGAAACAAGATGAAGGAGGGTGAAAGAGAGTGAAAGAAGATGAATGAGGGGTAAAGGGAGTGAATCGAGATGAAGGTGGGTTAAAGAGAGTGAAACAAGATGAATGAGGGTTAAAGAGAGTGAAACAAAATGAATGAGGGTTAAAGAGAGTGAAACAAGATGAATGAGGGTCAAACAGAGTGAAACAAGATAAATGAGGGTTAAAGAGAGTGAAGCAAGATGAATGAGGGTTAAACAGAGTGAAACAAGAAGAATGAGGGTTAAAGAGAGTGAGACAAGATGAATGAGGGTGAAAGAGAGTGAAACAAGATGAATGAGGGTTAAAGAGAGTGAAACAAGATGAATGAGGGTAAAGAGAGTGAAACAAGGTGATGGAGGGTTAAACAGAGTGAAACAAGATGAATGAGGGTTAAAGAGAGTGAAACGAGATGAATGAGGGTTAATGAGAGTGAAACAAGACGAAGGAGAGTTAATGAGAGTGAACCAAGATGAATGAAGGTTAAAGAGAGTGAAACAAGATGAAGGGGCATTAAAGAGAGTGAAACAAGATGAATGAGGGTTAAAGAGAGTGAAACAAGATGAATGAGGGTCAAACAGAGTGAAACGAGATGAATGAGGGTTAAAGAGAGTGAAACAAGATGAATGAGTGTTAAAGAGGGTGAAACAAGATGAAGGAGGGTTGAAGAGAGTGAAACAAGATAAAGGAGAGTTAAACAGAGTGAAACAAGATGAAGGAGGGAGAAAGAGAATGAAACAAGATGAAGGGGCGTTAAAGAGAGTGAAACAAGATGAAGGAGGGTGAAAGAGAGTGAAAGAAGATGAATGAGGGGTAAAGGGAGTGAATCGAGATGAAGGTGGGTTAAAGAGAGTGAAACAAGATGAATGAGGGTTAAAGAGAATGAAACAAGATGAAGGAGGGTTAAACAGAGTGAAACAAGTCGAAGGAGGGTTAAAGAGAGTAAAACAAGATGAATGAGGGTTAAAGAGAGTGAAACAAGATGAATGAGGGTTAAAGAGAGTGAAACAAGATGAATGAGGGTTAAAGAGAGTGAAACAAGATGAAGGGGCATTAAAGAGAGTGAAACAAGATGAATGAGGGTTAAACAGAGTGAAACAAGTCGAAGGAGGGTTAAAGAGAGTGAAACAAGATGAAGCAGGGTTAAAGAGAGTGAAACAAGATGAATGAGGGTTAAAGAGAGTGAAACAAAATGAATGAGTGTTAAAGAGAGTGAAACAAGGTAAATGACGTTTAAAGAGAATGAAACAAGATGAAGGAGGGTTAAAGAGAGTGAAACAAGATGAAGAAGGGTGAAAGAGAGTGAAACAAGATGAATGAGGGTTAAAGAGAGTGAGACAAGATGAATGAGGGTGAAAGAGAGTGAAACAAGATGAATGAGGGTTAAAGAGAGTGAAACAAGATGAATGAGGGTTAAAGAGAGTGAAACATAATGAATGAGGGTTAAAGAGAGTGAAACAAGATGAATGAGGGTTGAAGGGAGTGAGACGAGATGAATGAGTGTTAAAGAGAGTGAAACAAGACAAAGGAGTGTTAATGAGAGTGAACCAAGATGAATGAGGGTTAAAGAGAGTGAAACAGGATGAATGAGGGTTTCAGAGAGTGCAACAAGATGAAGGAGGGTTAAAGAGAGTGAAACAAGATGAAGGAGAGTTAAAGACAGTGAATCATGATGAAGGAGGGTTAAAGAGAGAGAAACAAGATGAAGGAGGGTTAACGAAAGTGAAACAAGATGAATGAGGTTTAAACAGACTGAAACAAGATGAATGAGGGTTAAAGAGAGTGAAGCAAGATGAATGAGGGTTAAACAGAGTGAAACAAGATGAAGGAGAGTTAAACAGAGTGAAACGGGATGAAGGAGGGTGAAAGAGAATGAAACAAGATGAAGGGGCGTGAAAGAGAGTGAATCAAGATGAAGGGGGGTTAAAGAGAATGAAACAAGATGAATGAGGGGTAAAGGGAGCTAATCTAGATGAAGGAGGGATAAAGAGAGTGATACAAAATGAATGAGGGTTAAAGAGAGTGAAACAAGTCGAAGGAGGGTTAAAGAGAGTAAAACAAGATGAAGGAGGGTTAAACAGAGTTAAACAAGATGAATGAGAGTTAAAAAGAGTGAAACATAATGAATGAGGGTTAAAGAGAATGAAACAAGATGAATGAGGGTGAAAGAAAGTGAAACAAGATGAAGGGGCAATAAAGAGAGTAAAACAAGATAAATGAGGGTTAAAGAGAGTGAAACAAAATGAATGAGGGTTAAAGAGAGTGAAACAAGGTAAATGACGTTTAATGAGAATGAAACAAGATGAAGGAGGGTTAAAGAGAGTGAAACAAGATGAAGGAGGGTTAAACAGAGTGAAACAAGATGAATGAGGGTGAAAGAGAATGAAACAAGATGAATGAGGGTTAAAGAGAGTGAAACAAGATGAATGAGGG
This sequence comes from Scyliorhinus torazame, assembly GCF_047496885.1. Taxonomy (NCBI): domain Eukaryota; kingdom Metazoa; phylum Chordata; class Chondrichthyes; order Carcharhiniformes; family Scyliorhinidae; genus Scyliorhinus; species Scyliorhinus torazame. Next base: position 153,154,747 of record NC_092724.1, on the reverse strand, counting down.
TTAAAAAGAGTGAAACATAATGAATGAGGGTTAAAGAGAATGAAACAAGATGAATGAGGGTTAAAGGGAGTGAAACGAGATGAATGAGGGTTAAAGAGAGTGAACCAAGACAAAAGAGTGTTAATGAGAGTGAACCAAGATGAATGAGGGTTAAAGAGAGTTAAACGGGATGAATGAGGGTGAAAGAGAGTGAAACAAGATGAATGAGGGTTAAACAGAGTGAAACAAGATGAAGAAGGGTGAAAGAGAGTGAAACAAGATGAATGAGGGTGAAAGAGAGTGAGACAAGATGAATGAGGGTGAAAGAGAGTGCAACAAGATGAAGGAGGGTTAAAGACAGTGAAACAAGATGAATGAGGGTTAAAGAGAGTGAAACAAGATGAATGAGGGTCAAACAGAGTGAAACAAGATGAATGAGGGTTAAAGAGAGTGAAACAAGATGAATGAGGGTTAAAGAGAGTGAAACAAGATGAATGAGGGTTAAAGAGAGTGAAACATAATGAATGAGGGTTAAAGAGAGTGAAACAAGATGAATGAGGGTTGAAGGGAGTGAGACGAGATGAATGAGTGTTAAAGAGAGTGAAACAAGACAAAGGAGTGTTAATGAGAGTGAACCAAGATGAATGAGGGTTAAAGAGAGTGAAACAGGATGAATGAGGGTTTCAGAGAGTGCAACAAGATGAAGGAGGGTTAAAGAGAGTGAAACAAGATGAAGGAGAGTTAAAGACAGTGAAACATGATGAAGGAGGGTTAAAGAGAGAGAAACAAGATGAAGGAAGATTAACGAAAGTGAAACAAGATGAATGAGGTTTAAACAGACTGAAACAAGATGAATGAGGGTTAAAGAGAGTGAAGCAAGATGAATGAGGGTTAAACAGAGTGAAACAAGATGAAGGAGAGTTAAACAGAGTGAAACGGGATGAGGGAGGGTGAAAGAGAATGAAACAAGATGAAGGGGCGTGAAAGAGAGTGAATCAAGATGAAGGGGGGTTAAAGAGAATGAAACAAGATGAATGAGGGGTAAAGGGAGCTAATCTAGATGAAGGAGGGATAAAGAGAGTGATACAAAATGAATGAGGGTTAAAGAGAGTGAAACAAGTCGAAGGAGGGTTAAAGAGAGTAAAACAAGATGAAGGAGGGTTAAACAGAGTTAAACAAGATGAATGAGGGTTAAAAAGAGTGAAACATAATGAATGAGGGTTAAAGAGAATGAAACAAGATGAATGAGGGTGAAAGAAAGTGAAACAAGATGAAGGGGCATTAAAGAGAGTAAAACAAGATAAATGAGGGTTAAAGAGAGTGAAACAAAATGAATGAGGGTTAAAGAGAGTGAAACAAGGTAAATGACGTTTAATGAGAATGAAACAAGATGAAGGAGGGTTAAAGAGAGTGAAACAAGATGAAGGAGGGTTAAACAGAGTGAAACAAGATGAATGAGGGTGAAAGAGAATGAAACAAGATGAATGAGGGTTAAAGAGAGTGAAACAAGATGAATGAGGGTTAAAAAGAGTGAAACATAATGAATGAGGGTTAAAGAGAATGAAACAAGATGAATGAGGGTTAAAGGGAGTGAAACGAGATGAATGAGGGTTAAAGAGAGTGAACCAAGACAAAAGAGTGTTAATGAGAGTGAACCAAGATGAATGAGGGTTAAAGAGAGTGAAACGGGATGAATGAGGGTGAAAGAGAGTGAAACAAGATGAATGAGGGTTAAACAGAGTGAAACAAGATGAAGAAGGGTGAAAGAGAGTGAAACAAGATGAATGAGGGTGAAAGAGAGTGAGACAAGATGAATGAGGGTGAAAGAGAGTGCAACAAGATGAAGGAGGGTTAAAGACAGTGAAACAAGATGAATGAGGGTGAAAGAGAGTGAAACAAGATGAATGAGGGTCAAACAGAGTGAAACAAGATGAATGAGGGTTAAAGAGAGTGAAGCAAGATGAATGAGGGTTAAACAGAGTGAAACAAGAAGAATGAGGGTTAAAGAGAGTGAAGCAAGATGAATGAGGGTTAAACAGAGTGAAACAAGATGAAGGAGAGTTAAACAGAGTGAAACGGGATGAGGGAGGGTGAAAGAGAATGAAACAAGATGAAGGGGCGTGAAAGAGAGTGAATCAAGATGAAGGGGGGTTAAAGAGAATGAAACAAGATGAATGAGGGGTAAAGGGAGCTAATCTAGATGAAGGAGGGATAAAGAGAGTGATACAAAATGAATGAGGGTTAAAGAGAGTGAAACAAGTCGAAGGAGGGTTAAAGAGAGTAAAACAAGATGAAGGAGGGTTAAACAGAGTTAAACAAGATGAATGAGGGTTAAAAAGAGTGAAACATAATGAATGAGGGTTAAAGAGAATGAAACAAGATGAATGAGGGTGAAAGAAAGTGAAACAAGATGAAGGGGCATTAAAGAGAGTAAAACAAGATAAATGAGGGTTAAAGAGAGTGAAACAAAATGAATGAGGGTTAAAGAGAGTGAAACAAGGTAAATGACGTTTAATGAGAATGAAACAAGATGAAGGAGGGTTAAAGAGAGTGAAACAAGATGAAGGAGGGTTAAACAGAGTGAAACAAGATGAATGAGGGTGAAAGAGAATGAAACAAGATGAATGAGGGTTAAAGAGAGTGAAACAAGATGAATGAGGGTTAAAAAGAGTGAAACATAATGAATGAGTGTTAAAGAGAATGAAACAAGATGAATGAGGGTTAAAGGGAGTGAAACGAGATGAATGAGGGTTAAAGAGAGTGAACCAAGACAAAAGAGTGTTAATGAGAGTGAACCAAGATGAATGAGGGTTAAAGAGAGTGAAACGGGATGAATGAGGGTGAAAGAGAGTGAAACAAGATGAATGAGGGTTAAACAGAGTGAAACAAGATGAAGAAGGGTGAAAGAGAGTGAAACAAGATGAATGAGGGTGAAAGAGAGTGAGACAAGATGAATGAGGGTGAAAGAGAGTGCAACAAGATGAAGGAGGGTTAAAGACAGTGAAACAAGATGAATGAGGGTTAAAGAGAGTGAAACAAGATGAATGAGGGTCAAACAGAGTGAAACAAGATGAATGAGGGTTAAAGAGAGTGAAGCAAGATGAATGAGGGTTAAACAGAGTTGAACAAGAAGAATGAGGGTTAAAGAGAGTGAGACAAGATGAATGAGGGTGAAAGAGAGTGAAACAAGATGAATGAGGGTTAAAGAGAGTGAAACAAGATGAATGAGGGTAAAGAGAGTGAAACAAGGTGATGGAGGGTTAAACAGAGTGAAACAAGATGAATGAGGGTTAAAGAGAGTGAAACGAGATGAATGAGGGTTAAAGAGAGTGAAACAAGACGATGGAGAGTTAATGAGAGTGAACCAAGTTGAATGAAGGTTAAAGAGAGTGAAACAAGATGAAGGGGCATTAAAGAGAGTGAAACAAGATGAATGAGGGTTAAAGAGAGTGAAACAAGATGAATGAGGGTCAAACAGAGTGAAACGAGATGAATGAGGGTTAAAGAGAGTGAAACAAGATGAATGAGTGTTAAAGAGGGTGAAACAAGATGAAGGAGGGTTGAAGAGAGTGAAACAAGATAAAGGAGAGTTAAACAGAGTGAAACAAGATGAAGGAGGGAGAAAGAGAATGAAACAAGATGAAGGGGCGTTAAAGAGAGTGAAACAAAATGAAGGAGGGTGAAAGAGAGTGAAAGAAGATGAATGAGGGTTAAAGAGAGTGAGACAAGATGAATGAGGGTGAAAGAGAGTGAAACAAGATGAATGAGGGTTAAAGAGAGTGAAACATAATGAATGAGGGTTAAAGAGAGTGAAACAAGATGAATGAGGGTTGAAGGGAGTGAGACGAGATGAATGAGTGTTAAAGAGAGTGAAACAAGACAAAGGAGTGTTAATGAGCGTGAACCAAGATGAATGAGGGTTAAAGAGAGTGATACAGGATGAATGAGGGTTTCAGAGAGTGAAACAAGATGAAGGAGAGTTAAAGACAGTGAAACATGATGAAGGAGGGTTAAAGAGAGAGAAACAAGATGAAGGAGGGTTAACGAAAGTGAAACAAGATGAAGGAGGGTTAACGAAAGTGAAACAAGATGAATGAGGTTTAAACAGACTGAAACAAGATGAATGAGGGTTAAAGAGAGTGAAGCAAGATGAATGAGGGTTAAACAGAGTGAAACAAGATGAAGGAGAGTTAAACAGAGTGAAACAAGATGAAGGAGAGTTAAAGACAGTGAAACATGATGAAGGAGGGTTAAAGAGAGAGAAACAAGATGAAGGAGGGTTAACGAAAGTGAAACAAGATGAAGGAGGGTTAACGAAAGTGAAACAAGATGAATGAGGTTTAAACAGACTGAAACAAGATGAATGAGGGTTAAAGAGAGTGAAGCAAGATGAATGAGGGTTAAACAGAGTGAAACAAGATGAAGGAGAGTTAAACAGAGTGAAACGGGATGAAGGAGGGTGAAAGAGAATGAAACAAGATGAAGGGGCGTGAAAGAGAGTGAATCAAGATGAAGGGGGGTTAAAGAGAATGAAACAAGATGAATGAGGGGTAAAGGGAGCTAATCTAGATGAAGGAGGGATAAAGAGAGTGATACAAAATGAATGAGGGTTAAAGAGAGTGAAACAAGTCGAAGGAGGGTTAAAGAGAGTAAAACAAGATGAAGGAGGGTTAAACAGAGTTAAACAAGATGAATGAGGGTTAAAAAGAGTGAAACATAATGAATGAGGGTTAAAGAGAATGAAACAAGATGAATGAGGGTTAAAGGGAGTGAAACGAGATGAATGAGGGTTAAAGAGAGTGAACCAAGACAAAAGAGTGTTAATGAGAGTGAACCAAGATGAATGAGGGTTAAAGAGAGTGAAACGGGATGAATGAGGGTGAAAGAGAGTGAAGCAAGATGAATGAGGGTTAAACAGAGTGAAACAAGATGAAGGAGAGTTAAACAGAGTGAAACGGGATGAAGGAGGGTGAAAGAGAATGAAACAAGATGAAGGGGCGTGAAAGAGAGTGAATCAAGATGAAGGGGGGTTAAAGAGAATGAAACAAGATGAATGAGGGGTAAAGGGAGCTAATCTAGATGAAGGAGGGATAAAGAGAGTGATACAAAATGAATGAGGGTTAAAGAGAGTGAAACAAGTCGAAGGAGGGTTAAAGAGAGTAAAACAAGATGAAGGAGGGTTAAACAGAGTTAAACAAGATGAATGAGGGTTAAAAAGAGTGAAACATAATGAATGAGGGTTAAAGAGAATGAAACAAGATGAATGAGGGTGAAAGAAAGTGAAACAAGATGAAGGGGCATTAAAGAGAGTAAAACAAGATAAATGAGGGTTAAAGAGAGTGAAACAAAATGAATGAGGGTTAAAGAGAGTGAAACAAGGTAAATGACGTTTAATGAGAATGAAACAAGATGAAGGAGGGTTAAAGAGAGTGAAACAAGATGAAGGAGGGTTAAACAGAGTGAAACAAGATGAATGAGGGTGAAAGAGAATGAAACAAGATGAAGGAGGGAGAAAGAGAATGAAACAAGATGAAGGGGCGTTAAAGAGAGTGAAACAAAATGAAGGAGGGTGAAAGAGAGTGAAAGAAGATGAATGAGGGTTAAAGAGAGTGAGACAAGATGAATGAGGGTGAAAGAGAGTGAAACAAGATGAATGAGGGTTAAAGAGAGTGAAACATAATGAATGAGGGTTAAAGAGAGTGAAACAAGATGAATGAGGGTTGAAGGGAGTGAGACGAGATGAATGAGTGTTAAAGAGAGTGAACCAAGACAAAAGAGTGTTAATGAGAGTGAACCAAGATGAATGAGGGTTAAAGAGAGTGAAACGGGATGAATGAGGGTGAAAGAGAGTGAAACAAGATGAATGAGGGTTAAACAGAGTGAAACAAGATGAAGAAGGGTGAAAGAGAGTGAAACAAGATGAATGAGGGTGAAAGAGAGTGAGACAAGATGAATGAGGGTGAAAGAGGGTGCAACAAGATGAAGGAGGGTCAAACAGAGTGAAACAAGATGAATGAGGGTTAAAGAGAGTGAAGCAAGATGAATGAGGGTTAAACAGAGTGAAACAAGAAGAATGAGGGTTAAAGAGAGTGAGACAAGATGAATGAGGGTGAAAGAGAGTGAAACAAGATGAATGAGGGTTAAAGAGAGTGAAACAAGATGAATGAGGGTAAAGAGAGTGAAACAAGGTGATGGAGGGTTAAACAGAGTGAAACAAGATGAATGAGGGTTAAAGAGAGTGAAACGAGATGAATGAGGGTTAAAGAGAGTGAAACAAGACGATGGAGAGTTAATGAGAGTGAACCAAGTTGAATGAAGGTTAAAGAGAGTGAAACAAGATGAAGGGGCATTAAAGAGAGTGAAACAAGATGAATGAGGGTTAAAGAGAGTGAAACAAGATGAATGAGGGTCAAACAGAGTGAAACGAGATGAATGAGGGTTAAAGAGAGTGAAACAAGATGAATGAGTGTTAAAGAGGGTGAAACAAGATGAAGGAGGGTTGAAGAGAGTGAAACAAGATAAAGGAGAGTTAATCAGAGTGAAACAAGATGAAGGAGGGAGAAAGAGAATGAAACAAGATGAAGGGGCGTTAAAGAGAGTGAAACAAGATGAAGGAGGGTGAAAGAGAGTGAAAGAAGATGAATGAGGGGTAAAGGGAGTGAATCGAGATGAAGGAGGGTTAAAGAGAGTGAAACAAGATGAATGAGGGTTAAAGAGAATGAAACAAGATGAAGGAGGGTTAAACAGAGTGAAACAAGTCGAAGGAGGGTTAAAGAGAGTAAAACAAGATGAATGAGGGTTAAAGAGAGTGAAACAAGATGAATGAGGGTTAAAGAGAGTGAAACAAGATGAATGAGGGTTAAAGAGAGTGAAACAAGATGAAGGGGCATTAAAGAGAGTGAAACAAGGTGAATGAGGGTTAAACAGAGTGAAACAAGTCGAAGGAGGGTTAAAGAGAGTGAAACAAGATGAAGCAGGGTTAAAGAGAGTGAAACAAGATGAATGAGGGTTAAAGAGAGTGAAACAAAATGAATGAGTGTTAAAGAGAGTGAAACAAGGTAAATGACGTTTAAAGAGAATGAAACAAGATGAAGGAGGGTTAAAGAGAGTGAAACAAGATGAAGAAGGGTGAAAGAGAGTGAAACAAGATGAATGAGGGTTAAAGAGAGTGAGACAAGATGAATGAGGGTGAAAGAGAGTGAAACAAGATGAATGAGGGTTAAAGAGAGTGAAACATAATGAATGAGGGTTAAAGAGAGTGAAACAAGATGAATGAGGGTTGAAGGGAGTGAGACGAGATGAATGAGTGTTAAAGAGAGTGAAACAAGACAAAGGAGTGTTAATGAGCGTGAACCAAGATGAATGAGGGTTAAAGAGAGTGAAACAGGATGAATGAGGGTTTCAGAGAGTGCAACAAGATGAAGGAGTGTTAAAGAGAGTGAAACAAGATGAAGGAGAGTTAAAGACAGTGAAACATGATGAAGGAGGGTTAAAGAGAGAGAAACAAGATGAAGGAGGGTTAACGAAAGTGAAACAAGATGAAGGAGGGTTAACGAAAGTGAAACAAGATGAATGAGGTTTAAACAGACTGAAACAAGATGAATGAGGGTTAAAGAGAGTGAAGCAAGATGAATGAGGGTTAAACAGAGTGAAACAAGATGAAGGAGAGTTAAACAGAGTGAAACGGGATGAAGGAGGGTGAAAGAGAATGAAACAAGATGAAGGGGCGTGAAAGAGAGTGAATCAAGATGAAGGGGGGTTAAAGAGAATGAAACAAGATGAATGAGGGGTAAAGGGAGCTAATCTAGATGAAGGAGGGATAAAGAGAGTGATACAAAATGAATGAGGGTTAAAGAGAGTGAAACAAGTCGAAGGAGGGTTAAAGAGAGTAAAACAAGATGAAGGAGGGTTAAACAGAGTTAAACAAGATGAATGAGGGTTAAAAAGAGTGAAACATAATGAATGAGGGTTAAAGAGAATGAAACAAGATGAATGAGGGTGAAAGAAAGTGAAACAAGATGAAGGGGCATTAAAGAGAGTAAAACAAGATAAATGAGGGTTAAAGAGAGTGAAACAAAATGAATGAGGGTTAAAGAGAGTGAAACAAGGTAAATGACGTTTAATGAGAATGAAACAAGATGAAGGAGGGTTAAAGAGAGTGAAACAAGATGAAGGAGGGTTAAACAGAGTGAAACAAGATGAATGAGGGTGAAAGAGAATGAAACAAGATGAATGAGGGTTAAAGAGAGTGAAACAAGATGAATGAGGTTTAAAAAGAGTGAAACATAATGAATGAGGGTTAAAGAGAATGAAACAAGATGAATGAGGGTTAAAGGGAGTGAAACGAGATGAATGAGGGTTAACGAGAGTGAACCAAGACAAAAGAGTGTTAATGAGAGTGAACCAAGATGAATGAGGGTTAAAGAGAGTGAAACGGGATGAATGAGGGTGAAAGAGAGTGAAACAAGATGAATGAGGGTTAAACAGAGTGAAACAAGATGAAGAAGGGTGAAAGAGAGTGAAACAAGATGAATGAGGGTGAAAGAGAGTGAGACAAGATGAATGAGGGTGAAAGAGAGTGCAACAAGATGAAGGAGGGTTAAAGACAGTGAAACAAGATGAAGGAGGGTTAAAGGGAGAGAAACAAGATGAAGGAGGTTTAACGAAAGTGAAACAAGATGAATGAGGGTTAAACAGACTGAAACAAGATGAATGAGGGTTAAAGTGAGTGAAGCAAGATGACTGAGGGTTAAACAGAGTGAAACAAGATGAAGGAGAGTTAAACACAGTGAAACGAGATGAAGGAGGGTGAAAGAGAATGAACCAAAATGAATGAGGGTTAAAGAGAGTGAAACAAGACAAAGGAGTGTTAATGAGAGTGAACCAAGATGAATGAGGGTGAAAGAGAGTGAAACAGGATGAATGAGGGTAAAAGAGAGTGCAACAAGATGAAGGAGGGTTAAAGAGAGTGAAACAAGATGAAGGAGGGTTAAAGAGAGTGAAGCAGGATGAATGAGGGTTAAACAGAGTGAAACAAGATGGAGAGTTAAACAGAGTGAAACGAGATGAAGGAGGGTGAAAGAGAGTGAAACAAGATGAAGGGGTGTTAAAGAGAGTGAAACAAGATGAAGGGGCGTTAAAGAGAGTGAAACAAGATGAAAGAGGGTTAAAGAGAGCGAAACAAGATGAAGGAGGGTTAAAGAGAGTGAAACAAGATGAATGACGGTTAAAGAGAGTGAAACAAAATGAATGAGGGTTAAAGAGAGTGAAACAAGATGAATGAGGGTCAAACAGAGTGAAACTAGATGAATGAGGGTTAAAGAGAGTGAAACAAGATGAATGAGTGTTAAAGAGGGTGAAACAAGATGAAGGAGGGTTGAAGAGAGTGAAACAAGATGAATGAGGGTGAAAGAGAGTGAAACAAGATGAATGAGGGTTAAAGAGAGTGAAACAAGATGAATGAGGGTTAAAGAGAGTGAAACATAATGAATGAGTGTCAAAGAGGGTGAAACAAGATGAAGGAGGGTTAAAGAGAGTGAAACAAGATGAAGGAGAGTTAAAGACAGTGAAACATGATGAAGGAGGGTTAAAGGGAGAGAAACAAGATGAAGGAGGGTTAACGAAAGTGAAACAAGATGAATGAAGGTTAAACAGACTGAAACAAGATGAATGAGGGTTAAAGAGAGTGAAGCAAGATGAATGAGGCTTAAACAGAGTGAAACAAGATGAAGTAGAGTTAAACAGAGTGAAACGAGATGAAGGAGGGTGAAAGAGAATGAAACAAAATGAATGAGGGTTAAAGAGAGTGAAACAAGACGAAGGAGTGTTAATGAGAGTGAACCAAGATAAATGAGGGTGAAAGAGAGTGAAACAGGATGAATGAGGGTAAAAGAGAGTGCAACAAGATGAAGGAGGGTTAAAGAGAGTGAAACAAGATGAAGGAGGGTTAAAGAGAGTGAAGCAAGATGAATGAGGGTTAAACAGAGTGAAACAAGATGAAGGAGAGTTAAACAGAGTGAAACGAGTTGAAGGAGGGTGAAAGAGAGTGAAACAAGATGAAGGGGCGTTAAAGAGAGTGAAACAAGATGAAGGAGGGTTAAAGAGAGTGAAACAAGATGAATGACGGTTAAAGAGAGTGAAACAAAATGAATGAGGGTTAAAGAGATTGAAACAAGATGAATGAGGGTCAAACAGAGTGAAACTAGATGAATGAGGGTTAAAGAGAGTGAAACAAGATGAATGAGTGTTAAAGAGGGTGAAACAAGATGAAGGAGGGTTGAAGAGAGTGTAACAAGATAAAGGAGAGTTAAACAGAGTGAAACAAGATGAAGGAGGGAGAAAGAGAATGAAACAAGATGAAGGGGCGTTAAAGAGAGTGAAACAAGATGAAGGAGGGTTAAAGAGAGTGAAACAAGATGAATGAGGGGTAAAGGGAGTGAATCGAGATGAAGGAGGGTTAAAGAGAGTGAAACAAGATGAATGAGGGTTAAAGAGAATGAAACAAGATGAAGGAGGGTTGAACAGAGTGAAACAAGTCGAAGGAGGGTTAAAGAGAGTAAAACAAGATGAATGAGGGTTAAACAGAGTGAAACAAGTCGAAGGAGGGTTAAAGAGAGTGAAACAAGATGAAGCAGGGTTAAAGAGAGTGAAACAAGATGAATGAGGGTTAAAGAGAGTGAAACAAAATGAATGAGTGTTAAAGAGAGTGAAACAAGGTAAATGACGTTTAAAGAGAATGAAACAAGATGAAGGAGGGTTAAAGAGAGTGAAATAAGGTGATGGAGGGTTAAACAGAGTGAAACAAGATGAAGAAGGGTGAAAGAGAGTGAAACAAGAAGAATGAGGGTTAAAGAGAGTGAGACAAGATGAATGAGGGTGAGAGAGTGAAACAAGATGAATGAGGGTTAAAGAGAGTGAAACAAGATGAATGAGGGTTAAAGAGAGTGAAACATAATGAATGAGGGTTAAAGAGAGTGAAACAAGATGAATGAGGGTTAAAGAGAGTGAAACAAGATGAATGAGGGTGAAAGAGAGTGAAACAAGATGAATGAGTGTTGAAGAGAGTGAAACAAGATGAATGAGGGTGAAAGAGAGTGAAACAAGATGAATGAGGGTTAAAGAGAGTGAAACAAGATAAATGAAGGTTAAGGAGAGTGAAACAAGATGAAGCAGGGTTAAAGAGAGTGAAACAAGATGAATGAGGGTTAAAGAGCGTGAAACAAAATGAATGAGGGTTAAAGAGAGTGAAACAAGGTAAATGACGTTTAAAGAGAATGAAACAAGATGAAGGAGGGTTAAAGAGAGTGAAACAAGATGAAGAAGGGTGACAGAGAGTGAAACAAGATGAATGAGGGTTAAAGAGAGTCAGACAAGATGAATGAGGGTAAAAAAAGAGTGAAACAAGATGAATGAGGGTTAAAGAGAGTGAAACAAGATGAATGAGGGTTAAAGAGAGTGAAACATAATGAATGAGGATTAAAGAGAGTGAAACAAAATGAAGGAGAGTTAAAGACAGTGAAACATGATGAAGGAGGGTTAAAGAGAGAGAAACAAGATGAATGAGGGTTAAACAGACTGAAACAAGATGAATGAGGGTTAAAGAGATTGAAGCAAGATCATTGAGGGTTAAACAGAGTGAAACAAGATGAAGGAGAGTTAAACAGAGTGAAACGGGATGAAGGAGGGTGAAAGAGAATGAAACAAGATGAAGGGGCGTTAAAGAGAGTGAAACAAGATGAAGGAGGTTTAAAGAGAGTGAAACAAGATGAAGGGGCGTTAAAGAGAGTGAAACAAGATGAAAGAGGGTTAAAGAGAGTGAAACAAGATGAATGACGGTTAAAGAGAGTGAAACAAAATGAATGAGGGTTAAAGAGAGTGAAACAAGATGAATGAGGGTCAAACAGAGTGAAACTAGATGAATGAGGGTTAAAGAGAGTGAAGCAAGATGAATGAGGGTTAAACAGAGTGAAACAAGATGATGAGTGTTAAAGAGGGTGAAACAAGATGAAGGAGGGTTGAAGAGAGTGAAACAAGATAAAGGAGAGTTAAACAGAGTGAAACAAGATGAAGGAGGGAAAAAGAGAATGAAACAAGATGAAGGGGCGTTAAAGAGAGTGAAACAAGATGAATGAGGGTTAAAGAGAGTGAAACAAGATAAATGAAGGTTAAGGAGAGTGAAACAAGATGAAGCAGGGTTAAAGAGAGTGAAACAAGATGAATGAGGGTTAAAGAGCGTGAAACAAAATGAATGAGGGTTAAAGAGAGTGAAACAAGGTAAATGACGTTTAAAGAGAATGAAACAAGATGAAGGAGGGTTAAAGAGAGTGAAACAAGTTGAAGAAGGGTGACAGAGAGTGAAACAAGATGAATGAGGGTTAAAGAGAGTCAGACAAGATGAATGAGGGTAAAAAAAGAGTGAAACAAGATGAATGAGGGTTAAAGAGAGTGAAACAAGATGAATGAGGGTTAAAGAGAGTGAAACATAATGAATGAGGATTAAAGAGAGTGAAACAAAATGAAGGAGAGTTAAAGACAGTGAAACATGATGAAGGAGGGTTAAAGAGAGAGAAACAAGATGAATGAGGGTTAAACAGACTGAAACAAGATGAATGAGGGTTAAAGAGATTGAAGCAAGATCATTGAGGGTTAAACAGAGTGAAACAAGATGAAGGAGAGTTAAACAGAGTGAAACGGGATGAAGGAGGGTGAAAGAGAATGAAACAAGATGAAGGGGCGTTAAAGAGAGTGAAACAAGATGAAGGAGGTTTAAAGAGAGTGAAACAAGATGAAGGGGCGTTAAAGAGAGTGAAACAAGATGAAAGAGGGTTAAAGAGAGTGAAACAAGATGAATGACGGTTAAAGAGAGTGAAACAAAATGAATGAGGGTTAAAGAGAGTGAAACAAGATGAATGAGGGTCAAACAGAGTGAAACTAGATGAATGAGGGTTAAAGAGAGTGAAGCAAGATGAATGAGGGTTAAACAGAGTGAAACAAGATGAATGAGTGTTAAAGAGGGTGAAACAAGATGAAGGAGGGTTGAAGAGAGTGAAACAAGATAAAGGAGAGTTAAACAGAGTGAAACAAGATGAAGGAGGGAAAAAGAGAATGAAACAAGATGAAGGGGCGTTAAAGAGAGTGAAACAAGATGAAGGAGGGTTAAGGAGAGTGAAACGAGATGAAGGAGGGTTAAAGAGAGTGAAACGAGATGAAGGAGGGTTGAAGAGAGTGAAACGAGATGAAGTAGGGTTAAAGAGTGTGAAATGAGTTGAAGTAGGGTTAAAGTGAGTGAAACGAGATGAAGGAGGGTTAAAGAGAGTGAAACGAGATGAAGGAGGGTTGAAGAGACTGAAACAAGATGAAGGAGCGTTAAAGAGAGTGAAACAAGATGAATGCGGGTTAAAGAGAGTGAAAGAAGATGAATGAGTGTTAAAGAGAGTGAAACAAGATGAATGAGGCTTCAAGAGAGTGAAACAAGATGAATGAGGGTTAAAGAGAGTGGAACAAGATGAAGGAGAGTTAAAGACAGTGAAACAAGATGAATGAGGGTTAAAGAGAGTGAAAGAAGATGAATGAGGGTTAAAGAGAGTGAAACAAGATGAAGGAAAGTTAAAGACAGTGAAACATGATGAAGGAGGGTTAAAGAGAGTTAAACGAGATGAATGAGGGTTAAAGAGAGTGAAACAAGATGAATGAGGGTTAACGAGAGTGAAATGAGATGAAGGAGTGTTAAAGAGAGTGCAACGAGATTGAGGGGGTTGAAAGAGAGTGAAACGAGATGAAGGAGGATTAAAGAGAGTGAAAAAAGATGAAGGAGGGTTAAAGAGAGTGAAACGAGATGAAGGTGGGTTAAAGAGAGTGAAACAAGATGAATGAGGGTTAACGAGAGTGAAACGAGATGAAGGAGTGTTAAAGAGAGTGCAACGAGATTGAGGGGGTTTAAAGAGAGTGAAACGAGATGAAGGAGGATTAAAGGGAGTGAAACAAGATGAATGAGGGTGAAAGAGAGTGAAACAAGATGAATGAGGGTTAAAGAGAGTGAAACAAGATGAATGAGGGTTAAAGAGAGTAAAACATAATGAATGAGGATTAAAGAGAGCGAAACAAGATGAAGGAGAGTTAAAGACAGTGAAATATGATGAAGGAGGGTTAAAGAGAGAGAAACAAGATGAAGGAGGTTTAACGAAAGTGAAACAAGATGAATGAGGGTTAAACAAACTGAAACAAGATGAATGAGGGTTAAAGAGAGTGAAGCAAGATGAATGAGGGTTAAACAGAGTGAAACAAGATGAAGGAGAGTTAAACAGAGTGAAACGGGATGAAGGAGGGTGAAAGAGAATGAAACAAGATGAAGGGGCGTTAAAGAGAGTGAAACAAGATGAAGGAGGTTTAAAGAGAGTGAAACAAGATGAAGGGGCGTTAAAGAGAGTGAAACAAGATGAAAGAGGGTTAAAGAGAGTGAAACAAGATGAATGACGGTTAAAGAGAGTGAAACAAAATGAATGAGGGTTAAAGAGAGTGAAACAAGACGAATGAGGGTCAAACAGAGTGAAACTAGATGAATGAGGGTTAAAGAGAGTGAAGCAAGATGAATGAGGGTTAAACAGAGTGAAACAAGATGAATGAGTGTTAAAGAGGGTGAAACAAGATGAAGGAGGGTTGAAGAGAGTGAAACAAGATAAAGGAGAGTTAAACAGAGTGAAACAAGATGAAGGAGGGAGAAAGAGAATGAAACAAGATGAGGGAGGGTTAAGGAGAGTGAAACGAGATGAAGGAGGGTTAAAGAGAGTGAAACGAGATGAAATAGGGTTAAAGAGTGTGAAATGAGTTGAACTGGGTTAAAGAGAGTGAAACGAGATGAAGGAGGGTTAAAGAGAGTGAAACGAGATGAAGGAGGGTTAAAGAGACTGAAACAAGATGAAGGAGCGTTAAAGAGAGTGAAACAAGATGAATGCGGGTTAAAGAGAGTGAAAGAAGATGAATGAGTGTTAAAGAGAGTGAAACAAGATGAATGAGGCTTCAAGAGAGTGAAACAAGATGAATGAGGGTTAAAGAGAGTGAAACAAGATGAAGGAAAGTGAAAGACAGTGAAACATGATGAAGGAGGGTTAAAGAGAGTTAAACGAGATGTATGAGGGTTAAAGAGAGTGAAACAAGATGAATGAGGGTTAACGAGAGTGAAACAAGATGAAGGAGTGTTAAAGAGAGTGCAACGAGATTGAGGGGGTTTAAAGAGAGTGAAACGAGATGAAGGAGGGTTAAAGAGAGTGAAAAAAGATGAAGGAGGGTTAAAGAGAGTGAAACGAGATGAAGGTGGGTTAAAGAGAGTGAAACATAATGAATGAGGGTAAAGAGAGTGAATGAAACAAGATGAATGAGGGTTAAAGGGAGTGAAACAAGGTGAAGGAGGGTGAAAGAGAGTGAAACGAGATGAAAGAGGTTTAAAGAGAGTGAAACGAGATGTAGGAGGGTTAAGGAGAGTGAAACGAGATGAAGGAGGGTTAAAGAGAGAGAAACGTGATGAAGGAAGGTTGAAGAGAGTGAAACGAGATGAAGGAGGGTTAAAGAGTGTGAAATGAGATGAAGTAGGGTTAAAGAGAGTGAAACGAGATGAAGGAGGGTTAAAGAGAGTGAAACGAGATGAAGGAGGGTTAAAGAGAGTGAAACAAGATAAATGCAGGTTAAAGAGAGTGAAAGAAGATGAATGAGGGTTAAAGAGAGTGAAACAAGATGTAGGAGGGTTAAAGAGAGTGAAACAAGATGAAGGAGGCTTAAAGAGAATGAAACAAGATGAATGAGGGTTAAACAGAGAGAAACAAGATGAATGAGAGTTTAAGAGAGTGAAACATGATGAAGGATGGTTAAAGAGAGTGAAACGAGATGAATGACGGTTAAAGAGAGTGAAACAAGATGAAGGAGAGTTAAAGACAGTGAAACATGATGAAGGATGGTTAAAGAGAGTGAAACGAGATGAATGACGGTTAAAGAGAGTGAAACAAGATGAATGAGGGTGAACGAGAGTGAAACGAGATGAAGGAGTGTTAAAGAGAGTGCAACGAGATTGAGGGGGGTTAAAAAGAGTGAAACGAGATGAAGGAGGGTTAAAGAGAGTGCAACGAGTTTGAGGGGGGTTAAAGAGAGTGAAACGAGATGAAGGAGGGTTAAAGAGAGTGAAACGAGATGAAGGAGGATTAACGAGAGTGAAACGAGATGAAGGTGGGTTAAACACAGTGAAACATAATGAATGAGGGTTAAAGAGAGTGAAACAAGATGAACGATGGTTAAAGGGAGTGAAACGAGATGAAGGAGGGTTAAAGAGAGTGAAACGAGATGAAGGAGGTTTAAAGAGAGTGAAACGAGATGTAGGAGGGTTAAGGAGAGTGAAACAAGATGAATGCGGATTAAAGAGAGTGAAAGAAGCTGAATGAGGGTTAAAGCGAGTTAAACAAGATGTAGGAGGGTTAAAGAGAGTGAAACAAGATGAAGGAGGCTTAAAGAGAGTGAAACAAGATGAATGAGGTTCAAAGAGAGTGAAACAAGATGAAGGAGAGTTAAAGACAGTGAAACAAGATGAATGAGGGTTAAACAGAATGAAACAAGATGAATGAGGGTTGAAGAGAGTGAATGAAGATGAATGAGGGTTGAAGAGAGTGAAACAAGATGAATTAGGGTTAAAGAGAGTGAAACGAGATGAAGGAGGATTAACGAGAGTGAAACGAGATGAAGGTGGGTTAAACACAGTGAAACATAATGAATGAGGGTTAAAGAGAGTGAAACAAGATGAACGATGGTTAAAGGGAGTGAAACGAGATGAAGGAGGGTTAAAGAGAGTGAAACGAGATGAAGGAGGTTTAAAGAGAGTGAAACGAGATGTAGGAGGGTTAAGGAGAGTGAAACAAGATGAATGCGGATTAAAGAGAGTGAAAGAAGCTGAATGAGGGTTAAAGCGAGTTAAACAAGATGTAGGAGGGTTAAAGAGAGTGAAACAAGATGAAGGAGGCTTAAAGAGAGTGAAACAAGATGAATGAGGTTCAAAGAGAGTGAAACAAGATGAAGGAGAGTTAAAGACAGTGAAACAAGATGAATGAGGGTTAAACAGAATGAAACAAGATGAATGAGGGTTGAAGAGAGTGAATGAAGATGAATGAGGGTTGAAGAGAGTGAAACAAGATGAATTAGGGTTAACGAGAGTGAAACAAGATGTATGAGGGTTAATCAGAGAGAAACAAGATGAATGAGAGATTAAGAGAGTGAAACGACAGGAATGAGTGTTAAAGAGAGTGAAACAAGATGAATGAGGGTTAAAGAGTGTGAAACAGGACTTCCGGGAGCGGCTATGCAGAGCTAGGTAGCATATTCGGTAGCTCCCGCTTGGCATGGACTTTTGGGCTCTTTACAGAGCCCACACGACATTTGTTTGACATTTCCCGGTGTGGGAAGAAGAATGCAATATTCCCCTGACAGTGTCCCCCAGGAATGGTATGTCTATTGGTTACCAGACCCGGCAGAAACTGTAAAAGGTTTGGCTGTAACTGCAGGGGAGAGAGGGGCCTCTTCCAGCATGCAGGCAGGGGAAGGGCAAGCTTAAAGCTGCAAGCTGACTTGAGGGCCTTTATGAAAGGTGACTTCTAGCAGCAGTGGGAACAACTGTTAAAAGATCTCACCAAGGCCATTGAAGAAGCGGGGACGAGGCTTCCGGTGGTGGCCATGGAGGAGTAGGTCGCGCATTCAGCAGCTCCCATCTGGAACGGACTCTCAGACCTTTTTCAGGAGTTTCCACAGACTTTTTGGGGCAGATTGGTGAAGCGAACACTGCCAAAAGGATTCCCTCTCGAGACTTCCGGTTGCGGCTATGCGGAGCTAAGTCGCACATTCGGTGGCTCCCGCAAAAGCGGACTTTTGGGCTGTTTTCAGGGCCCCCAAGGGAACTTTTTCGACGTTTCCCGTTGTGGGAAGGAGTTAATCATAGCTCCCCGTCAGTATATGGCTTTAACTCGGAGCGGGGCGACAAAAAAGGTGGTGGTGGACCAGAAGAAGGGAGGGAAGAAGGACAAAATGGCTGCGGGCGGAGACCAGGCAGCGTGGAGGCAGTGGGCGGAGGAGCAACAGGAGGGTATTCAGTGCTGCCTCAGAGAGATTAAATCGGACCTGCTAGAGCCGATGAAGGCTTCTATTGATAAGCTGCTGGAGACACAGACGGCCCAGGGGGTGGCGATCCGAGAGGCTCGACAAAAGATTTCTGACAATGAGGACGAAATCTTAGGCCTGGCGGTAAAGGTGGAGGTGCACGAGGCGCTCCACAATAAATGGCAGGAGCGGTTCGAGGAGATGGAGAATCAGTCGAGGAGGAAGAATCTGCGGATTCTGGGCCTCCCGGAGGGGCTGGAGGGGCCGGACGTGGGGGCCTATGTGGTCACCATGTTGAACTCGCTGATGGGAGCGGGGTCCTTCCAGGGGCCCCTGGAGCTGGAAGGGGCCCATAGAGTGTTGGCGAGGAGGCCCAAGGCTAACGAGCCTCCGCGGGCAGTGCTGGTGCGGTTCCATCGGTTCGTCGATCGGGAGTGTGTGCTCAGGTGGGCCAAGAAGGAGAGGAGCAGCAGGTGGGAGAATGAGGAGGTTCGGATATATCAGGACTGGAGTGCAGAGGTGGTGAAGAGGAGGCCCGGGTACAATCGAGCGAAGGCAGTGCTGCACAGGAAGGGGGTGAAGTTTGGCATGTTGCAGCCGGCGCGACTGTGGGTTACCTACAAGGACTGGCACCATTATTTTGAGTCTCCTGAGGAGGCGTGGACCTTTGTTCAGGCCGAGAAGCTGGACACAGATTGAAGGTCGGGATGGGCGATTGGGGACTGCGGTGGATATGTTATGCCTATTTTTGGTTCGGGGTGGGGGGGGTGTGGGGGGGGGCCTTTGCATTGTTTTGGGTTTCTTTTTCTCTGTGTTTTTCTCTTTCGGGTTGGGGAGGGTGGATGGGGCGGGTTGGGCACTGTTTTGGTTGGTGGCAGGGCCTGGTAGGTGGAGAGCGCGGGCTTTTTTCCCGCGATGAAGACTGGGGTGCCGGGCCGGGGAGGGGAAGCGAGGATTGTTTCCCGCGCTTAGAACGAAGGGGGGAGGGGGAGAGCCTGTGGATGGGGAGCGGGAGAGGAGGGTGTGCCACACAATGGGAGGAGTCGAAGGGGAGGTGGGAGTGGCCGGGGTCAGCAGGAGTCAACTGACTTGCGGAAGTGCAATGGGGGAAGTAAACCAGCTAGGATGGGTCCTAGCCGGAGGGGGGTGGGGTCGAGTTGCTGCTGCTGAGGTCAAGGAGGAGCTGGAGCGAGTGGGGGGGGGGTGTCAAGACGGGGGTATGTCGCTGTGGGGAACGGGCCAGGTGTGGGATGCGGGCGCGTGGCTGGCTGAGGAGGGGTCATGGCTAGTCGGCGGGGAGGGGGGCGGGTAGCCCCCGATCCGGCTGATAACCTGGAATGTAAGGGGACTGAATGGGCCGGTTAAGCGGGCCCGCGTGTTCGCGCACCTGAAGGGGCTCAAGGCGGATGTGGTTATGCTCCAGGAGACACACCTGAAGATGGCAGACCAGGTAAGACTGAGGAAAGGGTGGGTAGGTCAGGTGTTTCACTCGGGGCTAGATGCTAACAATCGAGGGGTGGCGATCTTGGTGGGAAAGAAGGTGTCATTCGAGGCGTCGAGCATTGTGGCAGATAATGGCGGTAGGTACATGTTGGTAAATGGTAAGTTGCAGGGAGAGAGGGTGGTACTGGTCAATGTGTATGCTCCGAACTGGGACAATGCGGGTTTTATGCGGCGTATGTTGGGTCGGATCCCAGACTTGGAAGTGGGGGCCTGATAATTGGGGGAGACCTTAACACGTTGTTGGATCTGGCACTGGATCGCTCCAGGTCTAGGACGGGTAGGAAACCGGCGGCGGCTAGAGTGTTGAGGGGATTTATGGACCAAATGGGAGGGGTGGACCCTTGGAGATTTGCAAGGCTGGGGGCTAGGGAATTTTCATTCTTCTCACATGTCCATGAGGCTTATTCTCAAATCGACTTTTTCATTTTGAGTAGGGCGCTGATAGCGAGAGTAGAAGATACCGAGTATTCGGCAATAGCCATTTTGGACCACGCCCCGCATTGGGTGGACTTGGAGATGGGGGAGGAGAGGGACCAGCGCCCGCTGTGGCGCTTGGAGGTGGGGCTGTTGGCGGACGAGGAAGTGAGTGAGCGGGTCCGAGGAAGTATAGAGAGGTACTTGGAGACCAACGACAACGGGGAGGTCAGAGTGGGGATGGTATGGGAGGCACTGAAGGCGGTGGTGAGGGAAGAGCTGATCTCCATTAGGGCCCACAAGGAGCGGAGGGAGCGGGGGGAGAGGGGGAGGCTGGTGGGGGTAGACAGGAGGTATGTGGAAGAGCCTGAGGAAGGATTGTTGAGGAAGAGGCGCAGCCTCCAGGCCGAATTCGACCTGGTGACCACCAGGAAGGCGGAGGTGCAGTGGAGGAAGGCCCAGGGGGCGGTCTATGAGTATGGGGAAAAGGCAAGCCGGATGCTGGCGCATCAGCTTCGGAAGCGGGACGCAGCTAGGGAGATCGGGGGAGTTAAGGACAGGGGAGGGAGCGTTGTGCGGAGTGGGGTTGGCATCAATGGGGTCTTCAGGGACTTCTACAAGGAATTGTACCGATCCGAGCCCCACGGGAGGAGGGAGGGATGGGCCGTTTCCTGGACCAATTGAGGTTTCCAAAGGTGGAAGAGGGACTGGTGGCAGGACTGGGGGCCCCGATTGGGCTGGAGGAGCTGATCAAAGGGATAGGAAACATGCAGGCGGGGAAGGCACCGGGGCCGGACGGTTTCCCAGTCGAGTTCTATAACAATTATATGGACCTGTTGGGCCCGCTGTTAGTTAGGACCTTTAATGAGGCAAGGGAGGGGGGGGGCTTTACCCCCGACGATGTCCCGGGCACTGATCTCCTTGATCCTGAAGCAGGACAAGGATCCCCTGCAATGGGGGTCTTACAGACCGATTTCCTTGCTAAATGTAAATGCCAAGGTGCTGGTGAAGGTCTTAGCCACGAGGATTGAGAATTGTGTGCCGCAGATCATCCATGAAGACCAGACGGGGTTTGTGAAGGGGAGACAGTTGAACGCGAATGTGCGGAGGCTTTTGAACGTTATCATGATACTGGCGAGGGAGGGGGAGGCGGAGATAGTGATGGCGATGGACGCTGAGAAGATCTTCGATAGGGTAGAGTGGGGGTACCTGTGGGAGGTGCTGAAGAGGTTTGGGTTTGAGGAGGGGTTTGTCAGGTGGGTTAGGCTGTTGTATGAGGTCCCGATGGCGAGTGTGGCCACAAATAGGAGGAGGTCCGAGTACTTTCGGTTGCACCGAGGGACGAGACAGGAGTGTCCCCTGTCCCCCCCCTGCTCTTCGCACTGGCGATTGAACCCCTGGCTATGGCACTGAGAGAGTCGAGGAACTGGAGGGGGTTGGTGCGGGGTGGGGAGAAGCATAGGGTGTCGCTTTATGCGGACGACCTGCTGCTGTATGTGGCGGACCCAGTGGGAGGAATGCCAGAGGTAATGAGGATCCTTAGGGAATTCGGGGACTTTTCGGGGTACAAGCTCAATATGGGGAAGAGCGAGCTGTTCGTAGTTCAGCTAGGGGACCAGGAGAGGGGGATTGGCGAGCTCCCACTAAAAAGGGCGGAGAGGAGCTTCAGATATTTGGGGGACCAGGTGGCCAGGAGCTGAGGAGCCCTGCATAGGCTTAACTTTACAATGCTTGTGGAGCAAATGGAGGAGGAGTTCAAGAGGTGGGACGCATTGCCGCTGTCCTTGGTGGGTAGGGTGCAGTCAATCAAAATGACAGTGCTCCCAAGGTTTTTGTTCCTGTCCAGTGCCTCCCCGTGTTTATCCCGAAGGCTTTTTTCAGGCGGGTTAACAGGAGTATAATGGGGTTTGTGTGGGCGCGAGGGACTCTGAGGGTGAGAAGGGTGTTCCTGGAGCGGAGTAGAGATGGGGGGGGCTGGCGCTGCCCAACCTCTGTGGGTACAACTGGGCCGCCAATGCGATGATGGTGCGCAAGTGGGTGATGGAGGGGGAGGGGGCTGCATGGAGGAGGCTGGAGACGGCGTCCTGTGAGGGTACGAATCTGGGGGCACTGGCAATGGCGCCGCTGTCGCTCCCTCCAAGGAGGTATACCACGAGCCCGGTGGTGGTGGCTGCTCTCAAAATTTGGGGGCAGTGGAGGCGGCATAGGGGGGAAGTTGGGGCCTCGGCGTGGACCCCATTACAGGGGAACCACCGGTTCGCCCCAGGAAGAACAGGTGGAGGGTTTTCGGGGTGGCACAGGGCAGGGATACGAAAGTTGGGGGACCTGATTGTGGACGGGAAGTTTGCGAGCTTGGGTGAGCTGGAAGAGAAGTACGGGCTCCCCCTGGGGAACACCTTCAGGTACTTACAGGTAAGGGCGTTTGCCAGACGGCAGGTGGTGGAATACCCGCGGTTACTGCCACACACAGTACAGGACAGGGTGCTCTCAGTGGGGGGGGGGGGGGGGGGGGAGAGTGGGGAAGATCTTGGAAACTTACCAGGTGATGCAGGAGGAGGAGGAGGCCTCGGTGGTGGAGTTGAAAGGTAAGTGGGAGGAGGAGTTGGGAGAGGAGATCGAAGAGGGGACGTGGGCAGATGCCCTAGGGAGGGTGAATTCTTCCTCTTCGTGCGTGAGGCTCAGCCTCATACAGTTTAAGGTGCTGCACAGGGCACACATGACCGGGACAAGGATGAGCTGGTTCTTTGGGGGTGAGGACAGGTGTGTTAGGTGCTCAGGGAGCCCAGCAAATCACACCCATATGTTCTGGGCATGCCCAGCAATGTAGGAATTTTGGAAGGGCGTAGCGAGGACGGTGTCGAGGTTGGTAGGATCCAGGGTCAGACCGGGCTGGGGGCTCGCAATATTTGGGGTGGCAGAGGAGCCGGGAGTGCAGGAGGCGAAAGAGGTCGGAATTCTGGCCTTTGCATCCCTGGTAGCCCGGCGAAGGATTCTCTTTCAGTGGAAAGATGTGAGGCCCCCAAGCGTGGAATCCTGGATCAGCGATATGGCAGGGTTCATTAAATTGGAGAGGGTGAAATTCGCCTTGAGAGGGTCGGTACAAGGGTTCTTTAGGCGGTGGCAACCGTTCTTAGACTTTCTGGCAGAACGATAGACATTGGTCAATGGCTGCAGCAGCTTGGGGGGGTTACTTTATTTTTGTTTGTATTATTTACACCGGAGGATCTGAGGGGGTGTGTACACCTGTTGTGTTAAGTCGGGGTGTTAATGTTAATTTATTATTTAGGTACAGGGGGGAGGGGTTTGGGGGGTTGCTTTTTTAGATTGTGTTTTGTACTTAACCCTGTTGGGTTCTTCTTTCTTTCTCATTTTGTTATTGATATTTTATGAAAACCTTTAATAAAACATTTTTTTTTTAAAAAGAGAGTGAAACAAGATGAAGGAGGGTTAAAGAGAGTGAAACAAGATGAAGGAGGGTATAAGAGAGCGAAACAAGATGAAGGAGGGTTAAAGAGAGTGAAACAAGATGAAGGAGGGTTAAAGAGAGTGAAACAAGGTGAAGGAGGGTATAAGAGAGTGAAACAAGATGAAGGAGGGTTAAAGAGAGTGAAACATTTCAAAATGATCAATGTACTTTGCAATTATTTTATGTGCCTCAACACAGTAAAGTGAGAAAAATCCAGAGAATTCCTACAGTGCAGAAGGAGGATATTCGGCCCATTGAGTCTACACCGACCTCTGAAAGAGCCCCCTTCGGATGCCCACTCCCTCACCCCATCTCCATAACCCCACCAAACTAAACATCCTTGGACACAATGGAGAATTTGGCGAGGCCAACCCACCTAACCTGCACTTTGGGAGGAAACCGGAGCACCCGGAGGAAACCCACGCAGACACGGGGAGAAAGTGCAAACTCCACACAGACAGTCACTCAAGGCCGGAATTGAACCCGTGGAGTGGTGCTCTGGGGCAGCAGTGCTTTTAAAAAAATATTTTTATTGGATTTTTAACATTTTATGTCAAAAGTTACAGAATAAAGGGCAGCACGGTGGCGCAGTGGGTTAGCACTGCTGCCTCACGGCGCCGAGGTCCCAGGTTCGATCCCGGCTCTGGGTCACTGTCCGTGTGGCGTTTGCACATTCTCCCCGTGTTTGCGTGGGTTTCGCTCCCACAACCCAAAGATGTGCAGGGTAGGTGGATTGGCCACGCTAAATTGCCCCTTAATTGGAAAAAATTAATCGGATGCACTAAATTTTTGAAGTTACAGAAGTTACAGAAAGTTACAAAACCGACAACACGTGTATTGACACAAATTACAACAACAGTTGTGGTTTCGATTATCGGACATAGAGCTGACAGGGTGTGTTTATTAAGGCCAAAAATCGGCCGAGAAAGATACATAACAAAAAAGAACAAATTTGCAGAGAAAACAGCAGCTGAGTGCGAGCTGGGATAATCCGGTGCTTTGACAAAGGGTCATCTGGACTCAAAACGTTAGCTCTTTTCTCTCCCTACAGATGCTGCCAGACCTGCTGAGATTTTCCAGCATTTTCTCTTTGGGTCTTCCATTCATGTCTTCTTCTCCTCTCCTCCCTAGGAGCGAAAAGAATGATAAGAGTTCACCTGACCTTCTCCTCACTGCAGTGTTAAAGAGCGAGGCGTGACAATTAGCTTCTGTCTCCTGAGCACCATGCATTGCCCATTCATTGTCTGAAGCTGCCTCTCAAAGACTTGTGTCCTGGCCAGTCCTTACCTCACTTACTACTTTGGAAAAACTCCACGCCACCCTTGCCCCACACCACATGATCATGCGACCATAGCTTTTGACCACTCTACTGTATCCTGAGCTCTCATCTCAGGCCCAGGCAATGTCCCAAGTTTCACTTCAAGTCTTTGTACTCAACCTGGCTGATGGGGGGGGGGCCCTTGTCAATACACACCTCAGTACATAGCCAAGGATTAGGAGTGCTCTCCTCGGGCAGAATGCCATTGCCAACTCTCTCTTGGAATGTTATTCCTTTCCCAGTCAGCCAATGGCGCAGGAACACCATGGCCTGCATGTGACTCCAGACCTAACGACAGAAATGTGGTTGACTTTTAAATGGCCTCACAAGCCACTGAGTTCACGGGGTTAGGGATGGCACAGCCAGTGACGTCCACATACTTTAAAAAAAATTTTTTGATAGAGAGTGTTGGAAGCAGAAGTTTAATATCCTTATTAAACTTCTGCTTCCACCGACTGTGGAGCGACAGTGCTAACCACCGTGCCGCCCGTATTGATCCGTCTGCGGACACCAGTACTGAGCGGCGCTTGTCTGAGGTTTCTGAGGTAAAGGGGATAGATCCCACGCCTCGGGTACCTCGGGAATCTGCACATTAAACTGAAACCAGCTGTCTCGCTCTAATATGCAGATTTACGGGATTTATATCGCAACATCTAGCGTCAGATCTCGTGAGGCATTGTGAACCGGGTAGGTCCCAGGAGCGGGTTCCCCTGGCTTCTATCAGGCACACTGCACTGTGGCGCAGCAGGGCCATTGGATCGGACCCTTGAGCAAATAATCTGTGCTAACGGTGCTGTGCAGTGTACGACGGTGACATGGCTGCACATTTGCAGCCTTGCTCCTTGAGGTATTCATTTTGTGGATCTTCGCACAAGCCCCTATCTGCAAAGCTTCTCTTGTTGCAAGCTGCAAGCTCCATAGATGTGGCAACTTCCTCAGCAGCTTTTAGAGTTAAACTTACAGTAAGCAGCTTCCCTTGAATTGCTTCACTGCGCAACCCACAAACCAGCCTGTCTTGAAGAGTATCATCAAGTGTTACACCAAATTCACAATATCTAGCTAATCTCCATACAGGTGCTACAAACAGAAAAAATGCACCCCCCCCCCCCCCCCCCACCCCCCCAATCCCCTCTTCGTCCTAGCTACAGTGGTGGAATCAGAACTTTCTGCAGTCAATCACAGTTTAAGACAGAAATGTCCCTCTCAGATTTTCATTAATTCAATGTGGAGCATGACTGGATGAAGAAGATTCTGTAGCGACAGGAACACTTTACGGTAAACTGAGCTGAGAAATGTTATGACCTTTAGGTCCTCTGGTGTCTGATAAGCTATTAAAAATAATTGGAATCTTTATTCATATGAATTCCATATTTCATAATCCTCATCAAACACATCCATAGCAACCGTTTTCCCTGCCATTTTTGGATCCTGGCTCCTAGGGTCTACATTTCCTCTCTTCGGACTGTTTTGGAAAGTATGGCACAAACAATCCCTTGAACCAGCAACTAGGAGTTCTTTCCCCTTTTATGCCTGAGTATTTTGACTATTGTACCAAGTAGTATCCCGTGCAGAGTCGGAGACTTCGAAATCCCCGTTTTCCGCAGCCCGTGTAGCTTCGCCATGTGTGTGGTCCCTGCAGCCCAGACCCCACTCAATGCAAGCAAGTCTTCCCCGGCTGTCGGTCTTCTTACTCACAGTTGCTGTCAAAAACTTTTGTTAAACCTTCGCATCAGTGGCAGTGCTTTAGCCAATGTCTGTGTGTGTGCAAGTCCGGCCACGAGAATCTTCCATTGCTCCCGGTGCCGTCCCACAGTTATTCAACGGAAATCTTCTTTCCAGCGGTTTTTTTCTGCCTCAATCCTCATCGTCAATTATATTTCTTTGCTGCCGCAAAGAGGGAAGGTATGGAGGTGCCAACACTCTGGATTCTTGTGAAGCACAATGAGAGGTTTATTAAGGGTGTTGCTCATACAATCAAGCTGGTGTTCTGTTTAAATCCTTGCAAACACTCTGCTGACATCACGACACATCACGTGATACAGAACCAGCAAGAATGTATTCCCAAATGCATAACAGCAATGAAGACAGGTTAACTGATCACTTATCCCTTTGCAGTTTGTAGGATCTGTTTTGTGGCAAAATAGATGCTGCGTTTGTGTAGCTTATAACAGTCAGTGCAGTTCAAAGCAATTTATTAGATGTGAAATACTTCACGACATTTCTGAGCAATGTGATGAGCAGCTTCATAAATGTATTTTATGATAGGCATTAATTCCTGCAATATCTTGGCACTGCTACCTGCAAGCATTTGGAGATGCAATTTGAGATGATGTGGCATTTAGTTTTATCACTGCAACGGACATCCAGATGGAGGGGGAAGAGAGCTGTTTCATTAATAGTCAAGGACTGCAGTCTCACGCAAAGAGTGGCAATCTGACAGAGCCAGGCAAAACTTGCAAGGGAAGGAAAGAATGCCAACAATTTCCTACTGCAAGAAACATTTTGGGCTTTGGAATTGTGTGGAGCAGTGCCTCCTGCGTTCACACCTAGTTGGCGTGGCATTGGAATTCTCCTCCCTCTCCCAATAGTGGGCGGTACGGTAGCACAGTGGTTAACACTGTTGCTTCACAGTGCCAGAGGCCCGGGTTCGATTCCCAGCTTGGGTCACTGTCTGTGCGGAGTCTGCACGTTCTCCCTGTGTCTGCGTGGGATTCCTCCGGGTGCTCCGGTTTCCTCCCACAAGTCCCGAAAGACGTGCTTGTTAGGTGAATTGGATATTCTGAATTCTCCCTCTGTGTACCTGAACAGGTGCCGGAATGTGGCGACTAGGGGCTTTTCACAGTAACTTCATTGCAGTGTTAATGTAAGTCTACTTATGACAATAATAAAGATTATTATTATTAAAATAACTTTAATCATCTCCCCCATTCTAAACAGGCCACAGTGAGGGGACATGGATCACTCATCGATTGGAATGAACAGAATGGACATCATCTCCGCCTACTCCACCCAAGAGCTACAATTTAGCAATACATGGTCATGTCTGATTTTAGTCATTCAGATATCTGTGGTTCTGTCTTCAGCAGCTTAAGCTGTAAGTTTGGGGATTCTCTTCCTAAACTTGTCCACCCCTCCAGTTTTCTCGCTTTTATTTAAGACACTCCCTGAAAACTACATCTTTGACCAAATTCATAATCATAATAATATAAGATAATCTTTATTAGTGTCACAAGTAGCCTTACATTAACACTGCAATGAAGTTCCTGTGAAAATCCCCTCGTCGCCACACTCTGGCCTGTCCTTGGTCACCCGTCCTAATGTATACTCATATGGCTTGTTGTAAAATTTTGCTTGAATGTCCTCCAGTGAAGTGGCCTGAGATGTTTCACTAAAGGCACTATATAAATGCAAGTTGTCGTTGTTGGTCACTGAAAATACGTGAGAGGTGATGTTCACTTCCACCATTTGGTGACAAAACTATTGAAATGAAAATCAGGGCTGGCGGTGTGACAGGGGAGTGGGGAGGTGGAGGTGGTGGGGCGTAATCTGTTCCACCAGTTTACCACCTGAGCAGTTAAATGTCTAGCAAAAAAAACAGAGGTGAAAATATCAGGGGAATGTGAGAAGTAACATTTCTGATGTAAAAGTATGACGCATGTCACAAGTGCAAAGCTCTGTTTATTTTTGAGAGTGAGAAAGGTCCAAACAAGTCTGAATTTTGTACCAAAATAGATGAGCCTCGCACGTAGTTTATAAAAGTCATGTCTCAGACCTGTGAAATGTCACTCTGGCTGATCCGACCAAATGTCTTTCTTTTTTGAATAAGGCCGTTTTAACCGAGCAATGGGGCTCGTTGAAAAAAAGTCGCGTAAAAGGTACAGTTCTAACACTGACATGAACAGCTATGGCTCAGTATCTCCAAAACACCCAGTGGTTTTGGTTCATCAGGGCTGATTATAACACTGCCAGGACTGGGTTTCATCCGCGCTGGTGATGTGAGCCATCAATAGAATGAAGGGTAAGCAAGAAAAAAAAAAGGCATGGTCAGCCAATTGTTGAGTAGGATCTTGCCTACACAAGGTGAGGATAAAGCAAATTTCCCCCGGAGTGGATTATTTATGAAATGGGCTGAAATAAGGAGACCTGCTGGCTGCTTACATAGCCTAATCCAGTGGTCAGGATTTTTTAAAAAACCTTTCTTGTCACTGGCGGGGCTGTGCCGATCCTTAATTGCCCTGGAGGGGTGAGGGGGCATTGACGGATGAAGAACATTTCTGTTCATTTGCAGCAGTGTTCCTCAAACTTTTTTTCCGGGGACCGATTTTTACCAACCAGCCAACATTCGCGACCCATGCCGGCCGGCCTTCGCGACCCACCATTTTCTCTTACCTTGTTTGCTGCTGCCAAAAATGGAGGAAATGGTTTTGGGTCCCTTTGGCCCTCGTACATGCTCCTCCAATGGAACCTGTTGGATGAAGGTGAAGCCTTCCGGTGTCGGAAAGTATGGCGTCTCCATCTGTCCAAAGTTCTGAATTTTTTTCCTGTAAAATTTTATCAAATAAACCACCCCCCTCCGAACTTGTAAAAAAAGAGTAAATAAATGAAAAAAATGAATAAAACCACCCCCCCCGAACTTGTAAAAAAAATAAAATGAATAAAATAAATGAATAAAAACCACTACAGAACTTGTAAAACACAAAAGCTGCAACCGTTTAAAAAAATAGCGGCCACACCGTGCATGCGTGCCCGATTATCGGTGTGCATGCGCAATGCGGCCGATTTTTTTTAAAAACATGTTCGCGGACCGCTTGCAGCTGGTGTTATGAAAAGCCGGCTGCTGCCCGGGGATTTGTACGATCGGGAGTGCCGCGGACAACGGCTTCGCGACCCTCCCGACACCCGCCCGCGACCCACACCGCAGGGTCGCGCCCCCGACTTTGAAGAACACTGATCTGGAGTCACATGTAGGACAGACCAGGTATGGATGGCAGATCTCCTAAAGGACACGAGTGAACCCACATGGGTTTTTTGTGACAATCATTCCATGTTCATCATTAGACTTTAAATTCTACATTTCTATTTGAATTTCATGGTGGCATTCAGGTCCCCAGAGTACTATCCAGGGTCTATGGATTACCAATCCAGTGACAATACAACTACACCAATCCCTCCTGCTGTCGATGTTACTTGTGTGACAGGCCACTTTATAATGGGAAATCTGACAGGAACACCCAACACAGAGATAGCAAATAAAAAGTGCTGACCATATAAAGGGTTTACAAAGAGGACTTGCGTTTATGTAACATTTTCCATGATCTCAGATCAGTCCAAAGCACTTTACAGCAAATGAAGCACTTTTGAAATGTTGTCACTGTTGGAATGTAGGAAGCACGGTGACCAACTTTTCTCAGCAGTTCCAAACCTGCACAGCAAGCTCCACAAGCAGCACCGTGACGACGACGAGGGAATTTGATTTGACGATGTTGATTGAGAGATTAAAATTGACCAGGGTATAGGGGTGAACACCTCCCCAGCACCGTGCCCTTAATAATGCCATGCAATTGTTTATGCCCATCCGAAAGGGTAGGCTCATCAGTTTAATATCAGGTCAACTCGATTGAAGCATAGATCCTGAGGGGTCTTGCCAGGGTAGATGTGGAGAGGGAAATCTTGTGGGATAATCTAGAACTAAGGGTAGCTGTTTAAAATAAGGGGTCGCCCATTTAAAATGGAGACGAGGAGAATTTCTTTCTCTCAGAGGGTGGTAAGTCTCTGTACCTCTCTTCCTGCGGAAGCAGAGTCCATAAGACCACAAGACATAGGAGCAGAATTAGGCCACTTGCCCATCGAGTCTGCTCCGCCATTCAATCATGGCTGATATTTTTCTCATCCCATTCTCCTGCCTTCTCCCCATAACTCCTGATCCCCGTATTAATCAAGAACCTATCAATCTCTGTCTTGAACACACTCAGTGATTTGGCCTCCACAGACTTCTGCAGCAAAGAGTTTCACAGATTCACCACCTTCTGGCTGAAGAAATTCCTCCCCATCTCTGTTTTAAAGGATTGTCCCTTTAGTCTGAGATGGTGTCCTCTGGTTCTAGTTTTTCCTACAAGTGGAAACATCCTCTCCATGTCCACTCTATCCAGGCCTCGCAGTATCTTGTAAGTTTCAATAAGATCCCCTCTCATCCTTCTAAACTCCAATGAGTACAGACCCAGAGTCCTCATACGACAAGCTCTTCATTCCAGGGATCATTCTTGTGAACCTCCTCTGGACCCTTTCCAAGGCCAGCACATCCTTCCTTAGAATCGGGACCCAAAACTGCTCACAATACTCCAAATGGGGCCTTATACAGCCTCAGAAGTACATCCCTGGTCTTATATTCTAGCCTCTTGACATGAATGCTAACATTGCATTTGCCTTCTTAACTGCCGACTGAACTTGCACATTAGCCTTCAGAGAATCATGAACAAGGGGAGGGGAGGGAGGGAGTTGAGGGG